>NW_008653404.1:42271-67527 GCF_000695815.1 Acanthisitta chloris | reverse complement strand
GTGAATATAATATATTTTTCTTATAACAATTGATTCTGCTTTAGTAATTTTGAATCTCTCTCAAACAAATGGTGGAAAGAGGAGTAACATGAAGGAAAAGATCAAATGATTGCACAGAGATTATCGTTGTAACTAGTTTTTCTGTTACTTGCAAATGTAAGTGTATTAAACTAGAATAATGCACATCAAAGTGACCCAGAGCTCAGCTCTACCCAGCCTTTTTATTTCAGCTCAGATCTAAACATTTGTCTCCTAAGAGATAAAATACACAGTAAGACAAGGACGTGCCAGCTCATACAAAACCTAGCAGGAGAGGCTGTCTTTTATTTTGTGAGGCTTTTGGGTTTGAAGGAAGTTAGCTGGTATCCAGTAAATGTTAAATTTCTCCCATGCTGTCTTTTCTCATATCTGTATTTTCACAGTGCAATATTCATATACTAGAAAATGCTGCAGAAAGCTGTTTTCCGGGGAGCAGGCAATGAGGCCCAGGATCTATATTTTGAGTTTGGATCCAAACTCAGATGTGTTCCCTAATTCACCTCTTATCCACATTAATAAATGTTTTAGCCAAGGCTATGTAATGCACATCTGGGCTCTCGGCACTTTTGTAGGCAGAGAAAAGCTAGGGTAAAGCTGTCATTGTTTCTGTGGTATAACTTTCTGTGGTATAACTAGATCAACATGAAGTTGTGGGCTGTGTTTTTTAAAGAAATGGAAAAAAGAATAGTTTTCAACTCTCTTGCTTTTTGAGCTGTTGGGGACAGATGAATTAGCACACAACAGCTTAGATAGATAAAGTTACCAGATGAGATAAAGTCTGTTTGCTCAGAGCTCTTTACTGATTTGTGCCTTTTCTGTGAGCATGTAAGGTCAGTGTACAAGGACATCTATGTTGCTCACTCCCTTTGATCCTTTGGTATCTGTATTTTACATGTGATTGAAGAGGCTCTGATGTTGTAACACTCCTATAATAAACATGACACATTATGACATGAGCTTATATTCTCTGTATAGAAATTTATGGTGATTATAGGCTTTCTCTAGTGAATACAGTTTGTACAACTGTGCTTCTCATATTCCATTTCTACCTGCTGATCCAGTTCAGTGTAGGAAACTTGAATGCTGCTTGATTTCCAAATAAGCTGAAAATGTATCAGTTACAACTCTTCATGGTTTCCATGTAGTCATTTACATTGGGCTTGTCACCATGATGACACAGTGTCTTACTGGTGTGTGTCCAGAAGATCACTGTGATCATAATGCTGGATCAGGTGTTTAGTAGTTACCAAGGTTTTTGAAAAGTTCCAGATAAGACAAGGTAAGAGATAATAAACTGAGATGATGTTCTTCTTCATTTATTATATTTGCAATAACACTGAACACAAAAGAAGACTAGATGAATTTTAACACTGTTACTAGAAATCATAAACAATTTTTGTTGTTCTAACACCATGATGGAAAAGAATCAGCCAACTTATTTTGTTTGCCCTCAGGTCATGGTAAAGTGTGGTAAAGCTTACAATATAAAAATGGTAATGAATAAGCAACTGAGCCATTTCTTCTGTGTTTCCAGAAATTAAAAGTGGTTTATTTTCACTGGCCTAATTTTTACCCTCCGTTTGTTCACTTATCTGACAGATAGTGTTTCATAGCTTCAATGGTGTGGCTGCGTATTTCTGAGGGGCTATAGAAAACTGCAGCCACAATTTTTATTGTAAACTGCGGTGAAACATAAGGTTTGGCTTACTAATGAAACTGCTCACAGTTTGCTAAGACATAAAGAGGCAAGAAGCACAAGGAAATGCAAAGTTGTCTGGAGACAGACTCTGTGCCTGGATTAATTAAAAAAGTAATAAAAGAGTAAGAATGTGTTTTAAAGGGAAAGCAAAGGGAAAAGCATAAAAATTCAAAGGAATAAATAAGGTATAAACTATCCAACAAAAGAGAAGAAAGGGCTAGGGTCACTTTTTTAACCAAGTAAAGTCTTTATAGAGCAGAATCAGCTTTCATCACACAAAAATTTTCTTAGGACAAGATAGTTTTCCTTAAAATAAAAGATAGAGTGCTCCATGTGAGGGCTGCATCTAATGGTACTGTTGGATTCCAGGATGCAACAGTAACAAGGATATTATGGAAAGCTGCACAGATATAATTAAATAAGACTCTGGTTATAAATTTGCTTTTCAGCTAAGAAAATAACACTGAAATTCTGTGTTCACTATGACTGTACAATTTTGTGCTGCATTTCACAACAAAGTAATTAAAGGACCCAGTAGTATGTGGTGTCTGAATTTTTTGGTTTTGCCAAAACAGTTTGCAACTCCTTTCAAGTTTATATTAAATGCTTTAGATCTGCTGTTATTAGTTGTCCATGATCTGCAAATCAGGAAAAATATTTTGTTGCATAAAATTCCTTACTCTGAAAATCACAGCAATAATGAGAGATATGGTGCCTTGAATATTGATTCCTCATCAGGTCCTCCTGCATACTCTCAGTGTCTTACCCAAACTTTCTAATTCCTGTTTTTCTAGGCTAAAAGGTCTTCCTCAGAGAAAGGCACTTTTCAGGCATTCTTTTTTGCATTTAATGCTCTTACCTTGCTCTTGCTACATTTCTGAGAGTACAAACAGAAAAGCAAATTATCACGGTGTTAGCAAATGTGATTATGACACCTTCACTTTTCCATGATGCATAGGTTATGTACATTCCTTGACTTGCATAAATAAGTGGTGAGGTGCTATACCTTCCGCTCACTAAGCTGTGCTTACTGTTGAGAAAAGGTACAAACACAAAAATTTGCCACTAAGTAGCTGGTGCATGGACAGGCACTTGCATCCCACCATTTCTCATTGGTTTGTTATGTGTACACACATATACTAGAGGCATCTCTGCCATTACTGTTTTGAAACTGACTAACCAAAGATTCAGAATCTTTCAGGTTGCTCTTGGAAGGAGGTGTATGATCTTAGAGTCTTGGCTTTTTTTAGTGCAATTGTATTCATTTGATTTTTGACATGGAAAGAAACAGGAAACCAGAGCTCATAACTTAAAGTTTATTTTGGTTAACAACCTCTAAATGTCTTCTATGTAGGTTTTTTTCTCCTAAGCCCTGCTCTGTTTCAGCATGCTACTTCCAGCATTTGAATCAACTCCATCATGTATGTTTCAACATGTGAATCCCAGCACAATTTCACAAATCAAGGGACTGAATTCTTGAGCACACCCGGTCAAATGCAGTTGAGCAGGTGAGAGACAGGGAGAGAGGGAAATAATCCATGACATGAATCTGTCTCTAGCAGCTATTTTCAAGAAAGATGGGTCTTCATGACCCCAGAATGTCAGAGTGAGAGCAGGTCAGCAGCTCCTTTAGCCACAGTGCTTGACTAAAATGTTGTGCAGATATTTTCCTGACCTAAAGACAGGTATATCCACTGGCATGGGGACTCTGCAGCAATGGTATGAGTTAGCTGTGGTCTAGTAAGGCACCACTTCAGCTGCTTTGGATTCCAGGTGTATAAGTCTGTGGGTTTAGTGAGGGCAGACAGTATATCCTTGTCTTGCTGGTGGTTTGAAAAGCCACTGTGCAGGCCTAAGGAGAATAGGCATTTTGCATTTAAAAAACAGGGGAGGAATTATGAGTTTTAGCATACTTTTGACCATTCTGTTCAAAATGAGTTAATTAAACTCCAGAGATGAGGAAGACCTATTGAAATGTTGGGAACATTGACCTTTTCCTTTGACTGTCACCTTATTTAAATAATTCCAGGTTTAATTAACTGACTTGGAATGAATTGATAAAGTGGTACTGTCACTTATAATTTCTCCTCTTTGAAACGCAACAGTTTTACTCAATTGCTGTAGCCTCCTCTAGTCACCCTAATTATTAAAGTGAATAGTTTTAGAAGTTGGGATTTTACTTCTAAATGTCTAATGGCTGGCTTATAAATGCTACTGGAAACAATAGGATAAATTATACTTAATATATACATAAACACACACACATGCAAATAGATGATGATCTATAACATTTATCTTGATTAGTCATTCTTAAAAAGGGTTTTTGTTGAAGTTGTGCATAAATATGCAGAAAAGGTGCTGACCCTGGTATTTTTACTTGTGAATTTTAGTAATGTTTCATGAAGATTTAAAAGTCTTATTTTCTCCAACCAGACAAGAATTCTAGCCTGAGATCCTGTGAGTTGAGAAATACCCACCAGATACCTAGGAAAATAATTCAGATATGTTGATCAACATAGCCCATAGGCTGAAGGTATAACTTTACCTGAAAATACAAGTGTTTTTAATTCTAACCTTCCCATTCTAATACATTCACAGTAGTCTTTAGCTGGTAAGCCAAGGAAAGACTAAGAAATGGGAAATTTGTTACTCTTGGAGAGGTGGAGGGATATATTTCCAGAACACATGAATGATGCAGCCTTGGGGTATTGTGATCTGAGACTGGCACAGCTCTGCTGGCAGAAACCTCTAGGGTAGTAGTAGCAGCACAACTGCACTTATTCCAGTTTAATATGATTCACTTTCTTATTGCAAGTCTGTAAAGTGCTGTTAAGTTGGTTTCACTGGTATAAATAATATTCACAGGCCAACTGTTCACAGGTAGGGTTCCTGGTATTGCACACTGCCAAAGTGCTCATAGCATGTATTTGGCCTAAGGTACCAAACTGAGTAATACATCATGAAGTCATCACTTACTGAAATCCACAGTATGAACTCCGTAGACTTCATCTGAATCTCCAGGGTCAAGCAGTATATTAATGTTGTGGGTCATAGATAGGACGATTGCAAAAGATGTATCCAGAGCCAAGACACAAAAAGAATCCAAAACATGTAGCCACTGCTAAAGTTGGATGGTTCATTTAAGGTAAAATCCTGTGGCCTTGTGTGAAAATGCATGGCACACACCTCTTCCCATACTATGGTAGACATACGGCCCAGGCAGTTTGAAGCTAACAAAAATGGTTCTTAGGCATATGCAAGAAATTTACAGAAATCCAGATCTGAATGTGCCAGATCTATTACATTTTCACTGAGTATACTACTTGTGTAGTGTCATGAACTGGGATTTTTTGGTGCACATTCAATAAGAAGTGCTCTAAGTGTTCAATAAGAAGTGTTTTCTGTGCTTTGTACTGCTAAAAAAATAGCTCTACCTTGCCCTAGAGCCAAGTGGAATGAACTGGACACTGGACATCGCTCACATTGCTGAGAGCTAGATGTCAGAACTGGATGTCATTCACAGAGCTCAGGGGCAGCACCCTCCAGAACTGACTGGCCATGTCGACATATACCCCTTGGGCCATAAGCCAGAATTATTTTATTTATTTATTTATTTCTAGATAAACTATTTCCCAAATTGAGGTTGGAAGAGAAGCAGTCTGAGTAGCTGAAAATGTATCTTGGAGGCAGACAATTAAACTAGACAATTATTAGGAGGTGACACAAACAGTGGGGGCAGCTACAGTGCTACAGTGGGACCCCTGTCCCTCTGTTCCTACAGCATCTTTTATTAAGCTGTACTGGAAAAGCTTATCAGCACAGTAGTCAAGATTTCCAAAATAATTTAAACTCACTTCCTTTCACTCTCTTGCTCTCTTTGAATATACATATATGATAGTGTGTGTACACCTATATAACCATGCTGAATATTATATGTAAATAATACCATATATGTGCATGTTTTTATATATGTATGTGTTGATGTATATGCAGGCATACGTGTGTAATTTGCTAGATTACTTTGAACTGTCAAATAAAGGTGCTTGTGTTTATTATTCATGACTCAGAAAGGCAAAGAAATAGCCTAAGGAAGAGCAAAGAGAAATGCAGAGCTTACAGAAAACACATCTCAATTTTATAGATGGGGATTTCAAAACATACTACTTGCTTTATAGTATATCCATATCATGAACCATCAATTACAATAGTCAGGAAAGTGATACCACAGCTTAATGACATAGCACATTATTATCTGACCTAAAGAGCTGTGAGACATAACCTCCATCAAACCTGCTATTATTATCACTTTGTACTTTCTGATCATGCAAAATTGATTCTCTGTCTCCTTATATAACTTGCAGGGATTATTTTGTAATTTTCTGGTGTCATTTGCTGTACCTCATCATTTGCCTGATAAAAGAAAACAGAAACCCAACTTCATTTAACAGTAAATAAAACTCAGGATGAAGCCAAAACATCTAGCATGGATGCTGATAATTAGTTTCCTGTTACAAATTAATGTTTCGAAGGAATGGCTTAATGGTTATGTTTTGGGTGGGAATTTTTTCCCATTCTCTCTAATATCTTTCTGGATGTGAACGCTGGTGGGGTTAGAGGTTGTTACAACTTCCATTCTGCATTTTGGACAGTGTTGCAAATAACAATATCATGATTTTACTTTTTTTTTTTTTGCTGCAGTTCTTAGCATGTTTGGTTGTGACACATTCACAGACTGTGTTTATGTACAAGACAAATGAAGTCCTGATCATGCAATGGATTTATGGCTATCAAAATGGGATTTAGTTGCCTAAATATAAGTTTTCAATGATATACTATGTGCACAGAGTATCTTTCTTGACCTCTACCCACTAGTCTTGTAGGTCCTATGTAAAGCGAGAATAGTAAAGTTTCATCTCCAATGCAACGTTATGTACAAAGCTCCAACAGACTTGGAACAAAAGGAGCTATTCTGGGAAGTGAGATCAGCACCCCCATAAGTCTGAATTAAAAAAGGAGAGCCCCTGGCTATAGCTGCGTTTCAAAGCCCACTTATGCTGGCCAGAATCATGGGACGTCAGTTGTAATATTAGTTGATAGCCAAATGGCACAGGTTAATTGTGAATGGGCACCAAAAGAAAGGTAGCACTGGAGTTAGTTCTGCCATGAAAACACGTTCCCAACTGGCCAGTACTGTGTCCTTTTCAGGCAGACACACAATGAAAGTTTAGGAAAGAAAGACTATTCAGTCCCATGTCCTTGACTTTAGGGTCAAACCTCTTCGTCTTTTCTGTGTCTCTTCCCTCTGGCCCAAGGAAAGTAAGATATTTCTGCATTTTCAGCTTTATTTTATGAATGTCTCTTCCTCGCTATGAACCAAAGTGTTCAAAAGCACAGCAGCAGGCTAAAGGCTGCAGGAAAGCACAGTATCTGGAGCAGTCACAAAGCTGTTAGAACTGTATGAAACTTTGTTCCTTGAGTTTGACAGAAAAAAATGGGAGGAATTTTAAATATATTTTTGGGTCTGCATTGTATCAAGTTTATATATACTTCTTTTTTGGCCAGAGGAACCCCTTCGCTGCAGGAGTTTTCCTCAAATTAAAATAGTCCATGCATCTCTAAATAAAGTGATTTGGGAATTTTAAGGAAGATCTCCACTCTCAGTTGCTTCTTGGACAGAAACAGTACTGCCAGAAGGAGATGAGAGTCCCAACGGGTGCCTGGTGACCTGGCCTCATTAGCCAAGTTGTAAAATACTCTGATAGGGGGAACAGAGTCTCTCCTGCAGAGGCAGTTCTATTCTGTTGTCTAATTAGTCATTCACCAGGGAGGAGCTGTGGCACCAAACCTTCTGCCCAGGCATCCCCAGAATTAGTCTGACAGGTTCATTCTTATTCTTTTGGATCCCTCAGTCAAACTCTTGGATAACAGGATAAGTACATACTCCCTCTGCAAAACTTTTCTTGCTGGGTTTTGACTCATCCTTTTTAAAGGATGTGAATGATATTTTTACATTCCTCAACCCTTACATAGGTAACAGGCTCTTTAGGTTATAAAAAGAAGTGATTTTTAGTTCCATTTCACCGCATCAGTAGATGATGGTGATTATTACACTACTACTACTAATACAGTTATTACTATTGTTTGTATTTGTACTTACTGAATTCAATTTCAGAAATATGCATATGAAGAATATGAAGCCAAAAGCTTTCCAATGAACTTTAATGCTACTGTATAATTTTTCCCTATTTTGCGATCTGCTTTTTGCAATTCATTATGTAAGAAGAGCTACCAGTACTTGCTGTGCTCCTGTTGTCAGCTTGCTTACATAAGGCATAACGTCTATAGAAGTCCCTGAATAGCCTGATACACTTTTCATATGTCTGATCTTCAACCAAAAGTCCTTGTTTTATATTGTGATCTCTTGTGAACTCCTGATCAAGCTGAGCAGTGAGACAAACAAGCTCTTTTTCCTCCTGGGTAACTCATAATCCACTTTTGCAGGAACTTGGGTGATCGTTTTACATTCTGTCAGAAGAGGCATTTTTCCTCAGTTGTTTGGCTCTGGTGTGCACTGGGTCACAAAGCAGTGTTTGCTTGTGTGCATTAGGCAGTACCCAGGACTAGTTAAGCTGGATGACTCTGCGGGGTTTACTAGATCAATTGCCATTTTCATTTGGGACAGCACTTGAAATCCTAATGAGAATAACACCACTTGTAATTAGGAGTCTACAAAATCCTCTAAAATAATCACTTAAATTTAAAATGTAAATGTGGCTGTAATTAATTAGTCTATTTAGAGTAAAGCTTTCTAATTAACAAATGTAAATTGGGAATTTTTTTGTAGATTTCATAAGGACAAAAGTGTTTCTCATGGGAGCTGAAAGGAGATGCGTTTCCATGTGAATGCATATTAAACCCTGGTGGCTCACACCTCTGCACAAGCCTGTGGCAGTAAGAGGGACTGTCTGTGAGAGGGTCATATTAACACCAGAGTCACAGAGATTTTCTTTAGACCTGTAATACAAAATCTTACTTTTAAAAATAGGAACATTTTAAACTAAGGCATGTGTTTTTCAAAGATGAAAACTTGAATTCTGCTCAGAAAGGATGACTGGTCCCCACTTCTCTACTGAAGCCAGTGGTTGATTACGAAAGTAAAAAAATTGTTCCGGAAAATGAAACATTTAATATCTAATTTCATTTCACATCAGAATTGCATAAAGAGCAAAAACTAACAAGTCTGAAGTGATTTTAGTATTTAGTGCATGACAAACCCCTGAAATTTCTATTTGGAGACTAATATATATGTATTTCTTTTTTTATTGAATTATATTGAAATTCTTTCACGATATTCAGAAATGCTGAGTCAGTGGTTACCCTGTTTCATTCCAACACAGACAGAAGAATTGAATCTGCAGCCTGGCATACATAGCTGAGAAGCAAAGTAAATTATGTGTATCTCCATAGTGCCATGGTATCAGTACTTCCAGACTGCACTGGGCTTCCACATACAGGCAATGGACTAGTCAGTACAGTCTATGCTCATCTTCTACATACAGTCAAGTGAAGAGCTTTCCAGAGTCCTCTGACTGTGACTTGTTCCCAACTGCCCACCTTAAGAGCTTAGATGCCATCTCTCCTTGAACACATGCCTTTTAGATACCTAAATGTGTCTAAATGTAGATGGCAAGAGCTGCAGCTGTGTCCCAATGTCTCTGACTGTCCATGAAATCATATCAACATGAAAAAGATATAAAGACCAAAATATCCAAACCAAAAAACATCTGAAACATTTTCCTTCTGCAGGTTTTGACATCAATATGAGTACTTCATTCCTGCATCTGCTTATGCTGAAACAACTAAGGAAAAAAAGGGTGGGAGGGGAGGAAGAAGAGAGAGGGAGAGAGAGAGAGAAGGAATGAAAGAGAGAGAAAGAGAGAATACTGACAAAAAATTTCCAACTTGTTTGTTGATTATGTGCTATCTATGATGATAATAGTTTTGGTGCAGTTGTTATGTGCCCTTTAATAAATAATCTTCTCAGTTTATTTGAATTAGGCAGCCAATGGTCTTTCAGAAGGTGATGATTCCCAGTTGTTACTATCTGGAATCAAATTAAAACAGTTCTATAAATATCACGGTACCTCTGTCATTATCATTACCCTTAGTTTTAGAGTGCCAGCCCACTACTTAATACATACCTTTTAAAGTTGTATCATACTAGTGATTCCAGTATGGTAATATAAACAGATACTCATCAAGTAGAGAGATCAAAAACAGAAATGAAGAAAATTTCATTGAAGAAAATGCATTTAGGTCTGAATATATGCCTCAATTTAGCTCTCTGAAGCAGATGGGTTTCTTTTGCTTTTCTCATGCAACAGGAGCATTCCATGGTATTTCAGATGCTGTCCAACAGTACAGACATTTGTCTAGTGACTGAGTGCTATTGCAGGGGTCTTATGTTAATTCTTTAACAATAAGTCACAACATAGAAAATATTGCTTTTTTTTAATATTGCTTGATTGGGACTTCAGCAGTATAGGAAATTTACTTGCTTGAACATATTGGATCTACGATTGTTGTCTATCTGCAAGCCTCAAAAATTCCCGTGTGAAAAGCAAAGATTAATTGTACAGTATTTACACCTTTTCATTGATAACTAACACCATAAAACTGTACAAATTGCAATTTGTTTCTTTTTCCCACAATCCCTTTGGCTTTTAAGGGATGTTCCTCAATTAGTTGAACTGTGTTTCCTCTTGCTTGCTAAGCACTTTTGGTCAAACAAGGAATGGCAGAGGTCCACAATTAGATCAAAAGATCAATCCTAATGTACCATTTTCTCCTCACCCTCCTGCTTTAATAAAGTGGCTGCAGTTCTCCAGGGGACAACTCAAAATCCGAGTACTGATATTTCTAAATTAGCTGACTCTGTGACCTTGCTAGTAATTGCGTTAGTTTATCAATGTTCAACACAATTTATTACTCTCCAATATGTACTGAAACGTTTATCTCTCAACACTAACAATATTAAAAACCTAAACAATCTGTTGAGAAACAAAGGACTATTCAATACGAAAAAATGCATAATAAACTGGAAAACACTACACTGATGGAAGATAAATCTAGTAGCAAGTCATAAGTGAATGTTTATGTTGTATTGCATTTGGGACACTTTAATTCTTTAAGGAGTACATAGTTTAAACAAAACCTCTCTTTTTCTTTCTTTTTTTTAAAGTAAAATTCTTTCTTTTAAAACCAGGAATGAACTACAGATTTCATATAGTACAGATTTTATATAGATTACCCAGGCTCCAATGAGAAAAATGAAGACTGATAAAACCTTATCTAAGCATTTAAAAGTCATTTGGACACATTGATCAAAACTCAGTCTGAAATTAAATGTATTAAATTTAGATGGAGGAAAAAAGGCATTAAGTTGATGGAACCCAATTTTTGTATGAAGCAAACAAATGGCATCATTTCACCAACCTTCTCATCTTGATCACATTGCTATGCATTATTTAAAATATGCACTTGATTTGGGTAGTTAATAAGCTATCTGTAAACTTGGAGTAAATTTGATTGTGGGCAGTGCTCATCCAGTTCCTACAGCAGGATTATTGATTTGTTTTTATTTCTGTGAGATGTCAGTTCGTGGCATGGTGCCACCAATCATGAATCAGTGTAACTATCTCTGCTCATGGTGAGATAAGAACGATAAAGAGCAGAAATGCACAGAGTGCGTATGATCTTTTAAATGATCCCATTTACTTAGAGCTGTCAGCAACTCAGCAATTCTGTTTGCCACCAGCAGACATACATGATTCTGTTGTTGTGGGCATTGAATCTTCTCTCCTTTGGGGGTTTCATCTGAACTTCCAAGTCAAATGGCAAAAAAACCAACTAAAATTTGCCTTAACCCACAGTTAAAGCAGTGAAAATAGTCTAGTTTCTACTGGTTAAGTCTGCTGAAAACAGAATAATACTTGCAAGTTTCAGCATTCCTCTATAAATCAGCCATCTTCATTTACTTTGATAAGACCAGTACTTTGTCTTTTCCAGTTCTCTGGGGCTATGCCTGCATTAGAAGAGGTGTGAAGCAATAGCACCAGACCCACAGGGAAAACTGTTGCAAGTGACTAACCTGCAATGAAATCCACACTGCCTGTTTTGGGGTGGGAGTTGTCTTTGGACCAGTTCTGTTCTCATCCTGAAGGCTGCCCACCTCAGCTGCCAAAGGATGTTAGGTGGCTCCTGAAGAACAACTTGGGGTCCAGCTCCATCTGAAAATTATGCAGTTCCCTGTGGCCACACCACAGTGTGAATAAAGATCTCAGGTGAGGATGACCAGAGAGTTCACTTCAACAATACATTCTTGATCTGACCTAAAACATTAACATAATCAATGAAACCTGTTAAAAGATAAGTTTGCTAAATACTGCCATTAATTTCTTCAAATGCACTTTGAATGAAAATGTTATTAACCACATATCATGTAATCTTTGAAAAGAAGAAAGGTGTTGGTTTTTTTACAACCTTCCTAATATTTTCACAGAAAAAATGATGCCTGAAGAATGTTTTTAAAGTGGTGTTTTATCCATCTATTTATTACCAGATCAAGGACCAGGTTCTTGAAACAAGAGCAAGGGCTCTCCATCTTCACGTGATTTGTCCTTTCCCTTTTCTACAGGAAAATGCAAAGAGAAAAGAGTGCTATGAGGAACAGTGCTGGACATACATCCCAGTTTTGAGTTTTGCTGTCAACTCAGATAGATCTGAATCCATACTTATTAAAAAGAGAAAAAAAAGAGTTAGTTGTAATAGCACAGGATTAATCTGTAAGGTGAAATTTGCATCAGCTAACTCAAGGTTTCTATGATGGGTGGCATGAGCTAAACCCCAGGGGTGCTCATTTTCCTTCATGGACAGGATCTTATGTGGTTGGCGTAGAAGTCAATAAATGGATTTTAAATAGTGAGATGAATTCTATACTACAGGGAAGAGGAAAAAACCTTCATGACAGGCATAGTTACTCCTATCTCCAATATGTTGCTTCAGACATCTTAGTGCATTTCAGTTCTTGCACACATACATGTTATTGTTTCTTCATACTGTTTTAAATTGGAACATATTTTGAAGAGTACTGATTTTTAAGATGTAATTCTTCTATATAAATAAGATTTGCATAATTCCAAGGTGCTCCAACATATTGTTTTACATGTATGCTAGGGAAAATCCTTATTTTCACCCTGAACACCTATTTTTTTGTTCAGTATGTATCTTATTTCTGTGACTGAAAATTATTCCTTAATCTAGAGCTCCACCAGTTACAGTGTGGCATACAGCCTTATTTATGCATGTGGCTTAAGATCAGGCTCTTTCTCCGTTCTGTTTAGAGTTTGTTAGCCACATTAGGTTACTGTGACTGGACATAATATGACATGACACATTTGAGACATGTGACACATTTGAGAAACACAACGAATACAAATGTGTTGTGGGATTTATTTATTTATTTATTTAGAGATAAAAGCCTCATGTTCTGTTATTTCAGTCTATTATTTACTTGTGTTGTCATACTTAGTGATCACAGAATCATAAAAAGGCTTGGGTTGGAAGGGACCTTAAAGATAGTCTAGTTCCAGCCCCCCTGCCATGTGTGGGGATTCCAGTAAACCAGGTTGCTCAGAGCCCTGTCCAATCTGACAATGAATACTTCCAGGGATGGAGCATCCACAACTTCTCTGGGCAATGTGTGCCAGGACCTCACCACCTTTGCAGTAAATAACTTCTTCCTAATACCTAATCTAAACATACTCTGTTTTGTTTTTAAGTCACTTGTCCTATCACTACATGCCCTTGTAAAAAGTCCCTCTCCAGCTTTCTTGCAGTCTCCCTTTAGGTACTGAAGGCTGCTCTAAGGTTTTCCTGGAGCCTTCTTGTCTTCAGGCTGAACAGCCCCAACTCTCTCATCCTGTTTTCACAGGAGATGCACTCCAGCCCTCTGATCAGCTTCATCACTCCATCATTACTCCATCATTACAAAAAGCAAGCTGGACTAATGACTGTCAGGGATGGACTGGGTACAATTCATCCAGTCTTGCCTTCAGTCATGACTGTGTGTCTATAAATGCACTGACTTTCTATGCTGGAGTTAATTCTAACTGCTACTATATAAAAACCTGTCTCCCTGTCTCTTACTACAGAAAACAAACTGAAGTCTGGGTAACTTAAAACTTGACTTGGGGAGTTAACATCATAATTGTGAAAGAGATTGAAAGATAAGCAGTGGTATGTGTATGTATGAAAACAATTTGGTTATTCTGCTTATGCAGAAAGTGTATCAGACAGAATAGGCAGATTTATATTACTGTACCCTTGCCCAAAAGACAGGTAACAGACTGATTTGTGTTACACTGCTGAGAGCCAGCTGCCTCTGGAACTAATCTGAACATCCACACCACAGTGTTTTTCCCTGGATCCTCTTTGGACTTCTGTGGTGTCCATAGGAATCTCATTTATATAAATATCTCGCTTCTGTTGAGTGCTGGAGTGGGGTGATGCTTTTTTGTGGATGAGGGGGTGTTCAGTTAAAGGTTGTAGAAGTGTGAAACAAAATCTTCTGGGACTCTGTGGGGTGTATGACCATGTGAGATGTCTAGGATTGAAAAATCTGCTGGGGTGATGCTGGATGACTGCAGGAGTGAGAAAGAAGCCAAGCCTCTCCTCCACTCTGTAACCCATGCAAGGCAATATATTTCTTTGAAGGTAATTCAGACAAGGAACTCAGACATCCTTGTGTTCCTCCTTCATCTTCTCTCTTCCACTGTGCATGACTGGAAAAGTTCTGATTATCTCTAGGAGTCGCTGGAGAAGACTGATTATGTTCATTGTGTCCCCCACCAGCAGTTCAGTCACAGATCAATAGATTTTGGGGTGTTGTGTATTGTGAATTACTTCCTAATCACAGATGCTAGTTCTGTGTTTGTTTCTGGTTCTTGTTTGAAAGAATGCAAAGAATTTCCCTCATTATCTTCCACATGTCAGATCTACTGGATGAGTCTCATTGAGGCCTAAATGTATTTCACATTTCACAGGTGGAATTGCAGAGAGCATATATGGGGCATGGCACTCATCCCATGGAAGTCAGTAACAGTTTCATCGTTGACTTCACCTGAAAGAGAACTCAAGCCAAAGCTCAGTGCTTTTGAAAACCATACCCTACATATTTAAATTCCTCCACTCCTTCATGAACTTGATTTTCATAACAGTTTCCATCCTCCTCTGGGAAGACACTACCTACTATCTCCATGAAGCAACAAAACAATTAAAAAAATTATGATGTATGTGTCCTTTTATCACCTCTTTAATTTGTCAAATGATTTCTGACATTTCTTGAAATCTGTACTGGCTCATAATGTTATGTCTTGCCATTGGTTTGTTTTGTTATTTCCCTGAGTGTATAATGATATATATTAATATAACAAACTTCATACTTTGGAGCACTTACTACTGAGCTATTTGGAAATCAAACCAATATACAATCATAATGAATCAGACATTTAAGAAAAAGTTTGGATACACTGAAATATCAAAATTCATTCAGTTGCCTTGTAGCATCATATTGAAAGCAAGATGACATGCAGCATTCATTTTCTTCTGGTGTAAATAAAATCACAATGATGCCACATTAGTAGCATTAGTGACTAAATAAGTACTAGCTGAAAGCAGTGTTACTCTTTGTGTTAATTGATAAACAGCTGATAAACATAGTTCAGGTACAGTCACATTTCTTCCCTCCCAAAGAAAATGTTATGTCAGATCCTAGAAGTTTGGTTTTTTGGTCTCCTGAGGGTCAATAAGAACAGTCTGAATACAGCCAGAACAAACTGCCTGGAAAATCATAGAGGTAAGTGCTCTGTGCTGCTGTCTGTTGGTCAAATTGTAGAATGAGACTGAAATAACTGAATTCATGCTCGTGGTGAGTACACAAGTTTCTCTCCTCTTCACTCTTCTGGCAGCTCATGCTCCATGGTTAAGCTGTTTAATTTCAGATAATGTATTTGTTGGGGAGGTTACAGCTGCTGAAATTTAACTGAAAAGAAATTGAATTAGTTACTTTATATATTCGATAATACAGTACTTAACAGGTTGTAAGTGAGCAGCTCACCACAACTGAACTCCTCTGAAGTCTGGGTAGTGAAATCAAGGCAGAAGAAATACCAGAAGGTCTTTGATAGGTTGCAGGGTGTTGTGCTCACTTCAGGCTTGATGTGCCCACAGGACTCAACCTTCTGTACTGTGCTGACATCTGGGATCTGCCACATGAGGGTCACAAGATGGAAATTTTCAGTGAATTGGAAGAGACGAGCTGAAAGACCCAAAGTCAATCTACCCTTTATTTATCTTAAAGTTACCGTGACAGATGGGATGGTTTAGCTTGAGCCGGGAGACAGCACTGCTTTGTCCCAGGTGGGAACACAGACTCAGCTATCATGGATGGGATCACTGAGGTCTTTGAACTGGTCCAGACTAAGAAGGAAATGATATAGGTTATGGCAGAGTTTCTTTTAAATAGAATTAGGCAACATTACCCCTCCTTCAAATGGAGATGAATTTATTTGAAAGGATTTATGGGTTCTCTGGCTTCATGGTGTCCCAAGATGCATAACATGAAAATATCTGAAAACATGTTGTATCAGTGCATAGGATGCTCACTTAGAGAAGGGCAGGAATTTGAATTAAAATCACCATTTCTGATCAGAGAAGGAATATGAACTTAACTATCCCTGAACTACAGAACAGGATAGTAACATTTCACCTCAGTTTACTTCCAAAAATGACTGATTTCTTGCCTCAGCCAAATTGAGAGCTCAGGATTATAAATAAGAGATAGAAATAGATCTCTCTCTTCACCTTAGAATTAAGCATAAATTTTTCAGGACTGATGCATCTTCTCTTCAGTATTTCTTCTTGACTGTTTTAGTCCTCCCCCTTTTTCATACAATGATCTTCTTCATATTTCCCCTTAAACCCTTTGTATTTGGAGCAGAACGATCAAAATCAGTATCACAAATATCAACAGGTGTAAATGCTGATATATCAGAGTTCACTCCTACCAAAATGCTGTCTAGGAAAATCTCAGGAACACTAGGAGGAATTTTGGTTCAGAACAAAACCTCACTCACCCTTGTGATGATCAAACATTTTCTAAGAGGTAACTACACAGGAGATTGCAAATGGAGTTATAAATTATTATTTTGCTTTTAATAGATATTCTATCTGAGCCACTAGGCAATGGGTTGCAGAGATGCTGGAAACTCCAAGTTACTTCTGTGACAACGGAAGCTGTGCTTTGGGCCTATCCAACACCAAAGTACCAAGCCCTCTGAAAAAAAAAATTAAAAATTAAAATCCATTATTTGTGCATCTCCAAGTGGCCCTTCTACATCAGGAGACATTTAAAATGGGAGTCTTTTTGTTCATCAGTTTTCTGTCTCTGAAATGGGAATGTGACTGGGTTCTTCTTCATATAAGGACATTATGAAAAGGCATCATTAACATTTGATCATTGTAATGATGGAAAAGCTGATGACAATGGTAGTTCTGTCTTTAGACAAGCGTTTGAAACATGAAAAGCAAGTTTTAAAGCTCAGTTTCACCGTGTTAGTGCTTTGAGCAAAGTTCAATATCCTTAACATGCATCCATTTACTGTGCCATGGTGTTGCAGGGTGTTACGAGCAGTTGCTGCGCTCCACTCAATAAGAGGTGGCAATTTGGCACCACAGAGTTACCTCAGAGAACATTGTAGATTGTAATTACTTCATGTTTGCTTTTGTGTTTTGACACCACCAGGTGAGAGGTGTTGGTGGTGTGCAACATGTATTTGTCATTAAATATAACCAAGCTGAATGTTTGATGAAGTGAACAGAAGATAAAGCAAACTAGACATGCAGAGTCAGACCTTTAAAAAAAAACTTGATGTAAATGAGGAGAGGCTTTGTTAGTAGATCAGCAGACTGCAGAACTGTTCAGTCCCCAGTTTGCAATGAAAGCATTTCATGCTATGCTACTGTAGCATGATAATTTTTATCCTATGGTTTTATTGCTGAAGCTGTGATACTGTGTGTATATGTATGTACCAATACAGGCAAAATTTATGTAATGAAATTAATGAAAACAGCAATAAATATGTTTTCTTCATGCAGCTGGCAAAAAAATGAGGATTATATCTAGAAATGCATTAGGTCTACAAAAATAGATTAATTTTTAGAGCATTTATTGTTGTTATTATTTTTATTGTTATTTTTATTTCTAAGGCTTACTAGACTTCATTCTTTCAGACAAAAACATGCATATCAGCTTTGCAGTTTGATTGCCTTATGGGCATAAAGCTTTGCATATTTACTGCCCATGAATCATACAAGTATGTGAAATCCAGTGAAGATTCAATTTTTCCTGCTAGATGCACCTCTAGCCGTTTAATTAAAATATGTATTATTAATAAAACTAGATTTAAGTCATATTTTTTACAGATATGACTGAAACATTAAGGGCAAATTGTTTCATACTTTCATAGTAATTTGCTTTTAATGTTTTGTGCCTTAATCAAGGTAATCCTAGGATAAGGTTTGTAGTGCTTGTGACTTCATGATGTTTAAGTTACTGAAAACAGATTTAAGAGTGTTCCAAGACAAAGTCACATTTACTTATGAAATTGGCTTTAAATTTTTGCTGCAGAGGGGATCCTACGTAACACGCAAAATGCAATAAAATGGACCTATTTAGAAAGCTGTGCTTGGTGCACAGATTTCAGTCTGTTATATCCATCTTCACTATATAAGTGTCAGGTTATTGTTTTATTCCAACCATTGTGAAGCCTTTAGATGTCACAGTGCCATGTTCACCAAACTTACCTTCCATTTCATGGTAGATTTCTCTAGGTCTCCTCTAATGTCTCATGTAGATACACTGATAGCTGTGGTGTAATTCAATTGGACAGACCTGTTGGTAAGGGATCAATAATGCTTTCTGCTTCATCTCTTCAGTTCTGCCTACCTGTGGCTGTTTGTGTCTAATAAAGCTTTTGGCTGCAACAAGCTTATTAATTACATTTAAGAAAGATTTTAATTTTTAATTTTTTAACTCCCAAGTTATATTATGATCCTAATGGAAGTGTGAGCAGTGGGAGTTTGAGAGAATATCTTCCCTGAGAGGGGTGTAAAATGTAATTAAAGCATATCACTCATTTGTGATAAAAAATTGCAAATACGAAAGTCTTATGTAAATTTGCCAGTCAGAGAGGAAGCAATGATTAAGTGAATAAGAGGAAGGATTTCTACATATTGCATTCAATTAACTCTTTTTTTTTTTGGCCTGTGAAGGATCACTGTATTCTGCACAAGCCTTTTGGAATCTGTGATTTATTATTTCATTACATATTACTGAAATTAGTACACACCAGTAAGTTTCCTTGACATTACAGGTGTACATAACAGTTTGACAGATGACAAAAAAACCCACAGGGAAATCTGTGAGAGGTCTCCAGAGAGAAAACCACAGCTCTGCCATGAGACAAATCTCCAGAGAACTCATGAAAACTACAGGAGAGAAGATTCCAATTATATCTCAATTTAGCTTCAAATTTTAATACTATTGGGAAACAAAAGTAAATGTTTGCAGTAAGAACAATTTTTGAAAGTCAAGTACAGGAGTATCATTTGTATTCTAAGGTATGCCTTTGCCACATAGTTATCATAGTTTGGGTTGGAAGGGACCTTTAAAGGTTGTCTAGTTCCAAACCTGTGCAATGAGCAGAGACATCTTCAGCTAGATCTGATTGCTAAATCCCTGTTCAGTCTGACATGGAATGTTTCCAGAGATGGGGATTCATCACTTCTCTGGGCAACTGCTCACCCCTTCTCTCCGCAACCTGTTCCCATACCTTCCCACCCCCATTGTAAAAAGCTTCTTCCTTATATCTGCATATAGAAGGTACTTTTCATATACTAATGTGTTGCAGATTTTTACAACTATGTTCTTCGCTTTGACTATTTAAAGGCTTATTTGACAATAAGGGATATACTAATAAAAATAATGTGTACTACTTAAAAGAATAAAAATGGTTTAAAAAAGTCTTGATTCATGCCTTTTCATTGAAAGAACAAGGTTTGCTGAACTATCTGTTTAGTACAAACCAGAACTTGTTTTTGAACCTTCATATGCAAACTTTTCTATACAAACATATAATTAGGAGAACATTTATGTCAGAAAGGGAAAACCAAGATTGCCATGTAATGACTCTGAAACTGGGGCTTTAAGAAAAACTGTCATGAGAATGACAATAACATTTTAAACGTAGCAGTGCTGGTCTGACTGCCAGATGTCTGGTCAAACACTTATTTCCATAAATGAAAATACAGAATTAAAGGTGCCACAAAGAAAAATGTGTTCATGAGTAACAAATTTACTTTGTTAGTGGCAAACTGTAGGGAGTAATACAGTAAAAAAGCAAGACATAGTCCGGGAATTTTGAAACTGTGGTGCAATTATTCATAATCAGAAGTATTAGAATGATACATATCTGCTGTACACCTGTAGAACTGTGTACACTACATTGTTACCTTACCATTGCCAAAATAAATCTAAAATATTTTGAAAAAAGGTAAAATGTTGTCACGTTTTCTCAACTGACTTGTTTATAGTAACGTATAGAGAATCTGTTACTTTTACATAATACGCTGCATAAATAGCATACCCATTGCCACATAGATGTCATAAATAAGATTCTTAAATGTATAGTCTAATATCTATACTCTAAATTCAGGAGACAGTTTGTGATATTTGTCTCTATCTTTTCTGTGTTTCTGTATTTGAATGATTAAGTTGATCTCTCATGAGTGCTAAAAGATGGTGAAAATTAAAGTCACATACCTAACACCTTTTGGGAAATTTAAAAATAAATCTTTCACAGATGTTCATTTTGCAAATTTATTTTCATAGTTTTGCAAAGCAAAACTCCTGCTTCATTTTTGCTTCTTATTGCAAAAACCAGTCTTTAAAATGGACTTATTTCTTTAGAATACAGAAATGACATATTCCTCATACACAAATCACCCCTAAAACATCTGTGTTACTATAACAGTGCATAAATTCAAAATTGGATCACCTTGCAAATATCTGTTTGAGGATATTGGTTAAAAACCCAAACAAGTTTAATTAATTATATATTTTTTTGTAATTAATTATTCATTCAAGCCTACTTTGTACCTGATTTATCATTGTTTTAATTAGTGTAGAAACTTCAGACCTTTGTTGCAAAGCAATAAAAATGTTGTTTTCCTACCCAATGCAAAGGGATAAGAGACAAATCCATGACATTAGAAAGAAACTATGCCATTGTAATCCCACCTGTCAAGCAAAGATCTTCCTTTCTCTTGATTCACCTACCCAACCACAGATGTCTACATCCTCCCTAGAGCCAATGGAAAGAAAGAAAAAAAAAAAGGCGCTTCTAGAGTGAAATAAATTTCTTTCTTAAATAGAGGTCTAGTTTAGGCCAGGTGAGCAATGTTCTAGATTAATTTGTTTAGACACTTCTTTGTAGACAGTGACATAGGAGACACATAGAGCCAGATGGAAATTGTATCCTCCCTTCTGCTTGTACAAAATAGTAACATCTTTATTTTATTCAATATTGTCATGGGTTTTTTTCTTTCTGAAAAGGGGAAAATCAGAGAGTTTCTCTCACCACAATCATTCACATCTGTAAATGCAAGAGAGACCAGCTGCAGAGAAAATCTTTGCTGGGGCTGAGAGAAGTCCACTGTCTTATGAAGTGGGAGTGGGTATCTCATGTGTTTTGGGTCTGGTGCAATAGTCCTTGTAGTTCATTTCTCTTTGAGCAGGACACTGGTTAGAGGACAGGTTCCAGCACAAAGTCAGATGGCAGAGGGATTGTACCACAGGTCACAGGACTAAAGTGGTATTGGCTGTTCATATTTAGTAAGTGGAAGGCATTTGCCTGTTGCTAAAGGGGGATCCACTGTTCTTACTGGTCACACAACAGTATTGGCAGTCAGAGCACAAATCAATGCACAGTCTACTTCTCCTTGAACAGCACATTTTATTGCACTGTTGGTATTTTTGCCCTCTGAGAGTGAATGCAATACTTATAGTGAGCCCATGAGAGGCATATTTGTGAAGTGCTGCACTAATTCATGGCGGAATCAACTTTTGCTCAAGTAGAACATACTTCTGATAAGATCAAAGAATGTCCACTCCAAACATTCAGACATAGAATAAAACTACATTGTACCATCAGTAATGGACTTAGTGAGTTTATTTTCCATTGGGCTGTTTTCTGCATACCTCATACTGTTGTACTCAGTAATCTTCCATCCAGGTGATATAATACCTTTCCTGTCCCTCATACCATGACAGCTCTAGAGTGATCTCAGTTCCTCAGTGTGGCCATCCACCTTGCCAAAGCATTCTGTGAATTGTCTCATAGCCCCTGCTGGCACAGCAGAAGATGCATCTCTTTTGTCTGAAGCATACATTTATGCTTGTTCACTGACCGAAAACTAAGGTACACATGGCTCTGCCAGTTTCTCTGTAGGTAGATTCCTCCATTATTTCTACCTCTCCTTTCCCACTGTATGAAAACCAACATATTATGTGCATATTTTTACATATTTGGACTTAGATTCAAATGTCAGAGGGCAACTGAAGGACAAATTTTAGATTAATCTATAGCAGAGCATCCTCCTGGGAAAATGGAAAGGGCACTGAGACAGAGCTCTATGGGATGTTTGGTTACGCCTTTCTCGTCTTTTCTTACCATTCCCTTCTGCAGAGCCATTCTCGATCTCTCTCTTCCCAGTTGTTGACTCAAGAGGAGCAGTGTTCCATGGGCTGACAGATCAAACAGTGGTTTATTCTTAAGATGCTGAGTACAGCAACGTCAAGGACTAGTCACTAGGGCTATGCTTTATTTTGTCTGTAAGGTCATGGAAGCACTATGAAGTCAAGCATGCTCATTAATGAGATTCATCTGAAAAGAAGTAGATATCTACCCCACAGATACATAAATATGAGATAGTGACTGTAGGTTTCTCATATGTGGAAATAAATCATGTAATTCATTTTATTCTAATGTCAGCACCAAAACCTATCTGATGCATAAAGTATCTTTTTTATACTACTGACTCTGAAGTGCCATTAAAAGTCACTTGCAAATTTAGATGACATGAATTCAATCCTGAATGTCTTCAATTCTTGGATAGGAAGCCTAAACTGAGCCTGAGCTCAGGCCACATGTCAGTCTTAATTTTCTTTGTAGGGGGTGACACTGAAGAACTCTTGGGAAGAAACTCCATCCAATTTTTCTGACTAGTATTGGCCAAGTGCTCTCTCTGATCTTGAAATCACTACTGAGAAGTAGAATCACAGAATCACACAATCACTTAGTTTGGAAGGGAGCTCATGAGAAAATCTAGTCCAAACCTCCTGCTCAAGCAGAGTCACCAAGACCAGGCTGCCCAGGATCATGCCCTGTTAGGTTGTGAGTATCTCCTCAGGCAGAAACTTCACAACATCTCTGGAGAACCTGTGCTAGTGTTTGACCATCCTCACAGTAGAAAAGTATTTTCTAGTGTTCAGAACAAGTACATGTGCCACAATTCTGTCTGACAAATGAAACTAAGAAAATCAGTTCTAATTCATAGATATCGAAGGCTTTGCGTATTAATTTAGGTCTGGAATAATGGCAAATGATATACATATGTGGGGATATACACATTTAAACACATTGTATCTGAAATGTATACGAATAAACATATAAAATCTACCTCTTTAGGAGGTCATGGTTTCAAACTCAGACCTTCTTGAATTTCTCTAAATATATTTGATAAACTATTGACAAACTATATCCAATATAACTAAGTATTTTGGATTAAGGTACCATGGAGAATGAGAATTTGACAACTAAGATGGCACTGTGTCCAGAATGCATATGATATTGCAAATGAAGGTCAGTAGCAGCTGCTTTGAATCTGTGCAAATTGGCATGTATCAATGTACTATAGAGAACCACTCAGATCTACTGTCACATAGTTCCCTGTATTTAACCAAATTATACGTCCCATTTTGATCTTGTTCCTTTTTTGATCCCTTTCTTGTGAGTCTATATTTGGAGTACAGATATCGCCTGACAAAGTCAACCAAAAAATGAATCAAAAGACATGTCAGTTACTTATAAGGAAGAAAATCTGCACTGTGAGTTTGTGTAGTCTCCATCCTTGGAGGTACTCAAAACTTGAGTAAATCTGGCCTTGCTCTGAGAGTGGGGCAGGAACAGATGAACTGTAGTGGTTCCTTAACATAAATTTTTCTATGAACATACTTGAGGAAGGAAGGAAGGAAGGAAGGAAGGAAGGAAGGAAGGAAGGAAGGAAGGAAGGAAGGAAGGAAGGAAGGAAGGAAGGAAGGAAGGAAGGAAGGAAGGAAGGAAGGAAGGAAGGAAGGAAGGAAGGAAGGAAGGAAGGAAGGAAGGAAGGAAGGACAACATATATCCCCATCATCCCTTGTTTTCACCTTCTTCAAATTCTATCCATCCCCTTCCTTTCCAAAAGTAACTGTTTTGAGTGCAAGTGGGCAGGTAAAGGGCTTCAGGCAACAGGAATGGTCCTGGATATTTGGAGTACAGATATCGCCTGACAAAGTCATCATCAGTTGGTAATTTATGTTACTGCTGGACTCCAGACTAAACCTATACAGATGCTGTTGGCGGTGGTACCCTAGCAGTCCTCTGGTCCTTCACAAGCCTAATGGTTTATGGTAACAGCTGTAAATTTTACCAGCTAGTCCTAAAGGATCTTGTTATAAGAAATCTCCAACCACTTAAGAATGACTTTGGAAAGCAGTAGAGAATACAAAAATAAACAGAGATATATGTTTACTTAATTATATATCTGTATCAACTAAAAATGAAGGCTGGAGCCCACACCTTTCCAATCCAGTCTGGACCATTGGGCATCTTTCCAATGACCCAGACTGCTGCTGGATTGGTTGGTCATTTGGGACCAAAAAATATACTGAGCTGGTCACTATCTTGCAATAATTCTTTCAAAGCAAGAGGAAGAAAAACAGTCAATAAAGGAGTAATGGCAAATAAAGTGTTTGAGCTGCAAACTCGGTGCTAGCAGCCCTCATAGAAGATTGTGAGATTATTCAGTAGTCTCTAATTAGTCCTGCAAGAGAATGGATTTGGTCAAAATGGTCAGGAAGAAATAGGTTCTCTAAAAGTAATTATGTCCCTACTGCAGCTGGAATACAGATGGTATCAGCTGTGGAACGTGTTATGCTAACATGCATTATTTTAGTACATCTTAAATTTTAATTAATTTGGGGGCTAAAAGGAAAGAAAGAAATTGTAATCTGATAAATTTTTTGTTTGTTTTTGAAGGAGAAATACAAGCAAGCAGTAGGTATCTGATGATGTTCAATGAT
>NW_008653404.1:41330-42238 GCF_000695815.1 Acanthisitta chloris | reverse complement strand
TGAAGAGAGTGAGAAGACATAAACAGAATTTCCTGAGACAAAGAAGAAGAAAAACAGATGTGCAATCACATAAGAATGAGATAATCATAGAATCAGAGAATGGTTTGTGTTGGAAGGGGCCTTAAAGACCATCTGGTTCAAACCCCTCTGCCGTGGTCAGGGATACCCTCCACTAGACCAGGTTGCTCAAAGCCCCATCTAACCTGGCCTGGAATGCTTCCAGACATGGACATCTACTCTGAAACAAAAGAAAGCATGGCTGTTCCAAGACCTTAGGTTTCCATCCAGAAGCTGGCCATGTGTCATTCATTAGCATGTGACAGGTTGTTTTGATGGTGCAAAGAGCCAGGTGTCCCTCCCTCCTTCCTACAGATATCTTTCTGTTCACTGGGTCCAGAGCTTCCTTCTGCCACAGTTTCTAGGCTGCCTGTTCTTCCTGTGGCCACAATTTGCAGTGTTTCCAGGAAGAAATTATTCCAAAGATATGTCCATATCACTTACAAACTCCAGTAAACTGCCAATAGATGCAGGTTTAAACCTATTGCTAGCTGCCAACGTTGCAGCAGCCACATGTCAGTTTTACTGTGCTCACCTCTGGACCAAACAGCTTCATTCACCGAAGGCTGCACTTTTCATTGCGTTTGGCGGTGTCTGACATTTGTTGACTTGTGCTTTCCCTGTTGTACCTAAGGATTACTCAAAACTGAGTTTGCTTTGCACTTTTTTTGTTTGTTTTTTGAGTAACACAGAGGAAGTTTCTGTGCTGTTAGAAGTGTTGATATGCAGAATTGATAACTATAAAGTCATCTGCTCTCTTGAGTCACTGAAGGAGCATCCAACCCAAAAGAGTATGGGTACAATTCTGCAAAATCTTGTAAGTGGCTCATTCCCAGAGAATTTTGTATTTA
>NW_008653404.1:35268-41314 GCF_000695815.1 Acanthisitta chloris | reverse complement strand
CTGAATAAGCCCTTATATCTAGTTATGTCACTGGATACTGCACTGCTCTGCAGTCCAGAGCAGGATTCTTAATTTCGAGAAGATTAAATTAAGTTTTCTCCCATAAGGGTTCAGGGACAATTGATCACTGAACATATGGACATTCCAACATTTTGATCTTCCTTTGTTTTCACCCATTAGGAGGCATAAATGCAAATAAACATTAAATTGATTTTTCAAGAAAAATGCTGATAACTGAAAGAGTACACTGATGCAAAGGAAGTAGATCAGGTTGATGCCATTTTCAGATTCCTCACAGAAACAGCTGGACAGCTTTAAAAATAAATAAATAGAAAGGTGTTTGAGAAAGAGAATCTTAACTATAAAATCATCCCTGTGTTATCAGAGAATGGCATATCCCACTAGAAAATGCCCAGCTTTATAATTCTTTAATAGTTGGAAGCACTGCAAAGCCTGAATTGGGTCAAACTGCTCTTAACCTGGCTGAAAAAACCTAAAGATGGGATTGTTCAATTCTATCAATTCTTCATTTCCTATTACCAGAAATCCTGTTTGAGGGTTTCAATATATGAAAGGTAAAAAGATCACAAGGCAACACTCAAGCAGGTAAATATTGACAGATCCAAAGCACATACTAGTGTCCTACTGAGACTTAAAACAACTGCCTGTGCTGCACAGGGACAGAGTCAACCCTATGTATGGGAGCTGTCAGGGTAAAACTTCCACAGTTTACTCATTTTTGCTGTATAAATGTGTTCCTTCTATTAGATTTCTTTATCCCTTTTAGCCTTTCTAAATGACAATTAACTCTGCCTACCCTATCAATAGCAGGTAATTTATTTGTTTTTACAGCTGAGCCTGACTGTCATTGATTTTATTGGAGTAATTTGCTGGAAATGATTTTTTAATGTTAGATTTATTACAGAGGCACTTCATTGTCCAATAAATGAAGTAAATTGTATTTTAAAAGAAGCAAAATGAAAGAACCACTGAAATTTGAATGAGTTTTTTACAAGCATATTAGTTCAAAAGGTCCCTTATGCATCTCTTGTATGGACTCCAGTTTGCAGACAAGAGATTTAATTCCAGGCTTGTGTAGGCTAACCTCCCAAAAGCATAAGTTTGAACCACACAGAAACTGGCCTGTGAGCAGCAGTGCTGTAGGGCCAGTGGCCATACATGGTGAGGGATTGCACCCTCTCTGCTCATCCCAATTCACACTGTGTGCATTCATTCAGTTCAATGGGACTGATACTCAGTACGAAGAAAGATGTTGAAAATCAGCCTTCTAATTTGTTGATGTATTTCTCCTTTTATTGGCTGTCTTCCTCAGTTTTCAAACCTCTCGCTTACTCTGTTTCAGCTAGCTGCAGTTGGGAGCAGGATTTGTGACTTGCACACCTTTTAGGTCTGCTTTCTGTAGTGGTTTGATTGCTCTGCGTAAAGATGCTGCAAACGATCCTGGAGAACAGTAAATTACGAATTACCACCTCTACCTCTCAGTGTAGCTTATAGTCAGATTCTCAGCTGAGTATGACATTTAGATTAAAACAAGAGGATTTCTGGGATTTTGTGATTTGTTATGTTGCATGCATTTCATTTTTCAGGTCTCTGTGCACACAAAGTATTTCCACTCTATGCTATATGAGTAAAGTCCATTTTCAAGAGTTTCCTCTGAGGCTCTGCATCTCTGTGTTGTATAAAAGAAGGGATCTGCCTTCAAGACATGATTGCAGCCTGGCAGGATGGACAATGGTGCTGAGCACTTTTGGCATATTCTGCAGTTCTGCATAACACCTCCCTCCTGCTGCCATCATTGCATTGTGCAACTAACATGTGACATTTGCTGCCACCATATTGTTCATGGCACTTAGCAAAACTGGTGCACACACAGCATTTATCTGCCTTGTTTCTTTAAATTGCAAGCTCTTTAGTGCATGAGTTAGCTGCTAATCTGTATCTGTGCAGTGTTTAAAATACTGGACATAGAAAGTGAAGGGGCATCTTTCACTTTTTTGTGCGTGCACATTATAATTATTATTAATATCATTATTATTAATAGTAGTAATAACAGCAATAATAATATAGTAAGAGTAACTGCAATTATAATGTTTTCATGAACAGGAAAGGCATTGTGTTGGTAAACTTACGTGTTTGTTTGTAAGTTAAGTTTACATTTTTCAAGGCAGGTAGCAAAAGTTAGCCATGAAAGCTGTATTTAGACACCCAGACAAAAATATCATGTCAGCATTCAGTTTGTTAAGAAAACTCACTGTTCAGATGTCAGCTAGTCAGACAGGGTCCTCTGAGTGCTCTAACTACTAATTTTTCTGCAATGCTCAAAGACATCATTAACAATTTAAATGTTTTCTTGGTCAGATACCTCTGAGACCTTTATGTGGCACTTTGAAAGAGGGACTCCTCAGTATCCTGCTACACCTTCTTTGTTCACCTGCCTACCAAGCCAGTGAAATTCCCCTCAAACAGGAAACTGATGCCCAAGTGTTTTACAGAAATTGAATCTGAATGGGTTGCACCTGAGGGAAATGCCAGCACTTGTGAGAGCTGGTGTTTCTCTCCGCTCCTACAAAGGACTGTATGAAAAATTAAATCTTGGGATTCATTTGAGAATAAGGGATTGAAATCTCTGCTCTTCTCTATCTGAACAAGGACTGCTAACAGCATCTCAACCTAATGCGCTAACCGTTGAAGTCACAAACGTCTTCCTAATCTGGGAAAGGAAAAACGGTTGGTTTTTTAGGTTTTTTGGTGCTCTGAACATACTTGTCTCTGATCTGTCAGTTTAAGAGACTGATCTCCATATGCTCTGTTGCACTTCTTATCAGGTTAGGCTGGATATCTATCTGCTTATTTCTCTTCTGATGCTCCTTGGTGTGAGTCTCTATCTGTCCACAGGTTTTCTACCTGGCTGGCTGACCCATTAAAGTAAACTTATTTCTGACAGTCTTGTCAGCCAGTCTATCCATGTATCTGGAAGAAATCTATGCTCAGTACTTTTGAAAATATGGTGACTATAAAATTGAATCTGACTTCAGCCTAACTTTAGCATCTATATTTCTGAATATTTTTAAGTTTTTCCTGTATTCATAAGCAATTCATTAAAACCCCCCAACAAACCAGATGAAGAATAGCTGTGCAATAGGTAGTCCCTTTTCTGTTTAAACAACATTTGAAGCAACTTTCACAAAATGTATGCCAGTGGTCTCACTTTATTTCATACTATGCATTTTTTGAAGATCAAACTAGTGTGTGAAGCAAAACTTAAAAATACAAAACCATTAAAATATTTTAACACAAAGCCTAGAGTGCTTTCCTTTTAAATTTCCTGGCTTGTTTCCTGTCTCTGGTCCTGTCACTATTATTGATATAAAGAATCCATCAACATATTTTTATGGATGATTAAGAAAGGCTGACCTTTCCTTTGCAGGTACAAATAGGTAGTTCTTCAGAGGCTGTAAATGAATGACAAGATAATTCTATCCATTTAATATTGAAGTGATGTTGATAGTATCATTCTTCTCATGTTTGAAACAGGAAAGTATAGAGACCTTTCTCCCTCACTCTGTTCTGCTTTATGTGATGGATTTTCTCTCTGACTAATCGCTGTCACATTAACCTGCACTATTTCATTCTTCAGAGCTGTCAAGATAATGACGATAATCGAAGTGGCTCATTGTAGGTAAAGGAAATTATATGAGCAAAGTAATATCATAAAACAGTGTTTAAATATTTTAATTTCATTTGTCAGGGCTGCCCCAACACTTCATTACACATATAACCATCTCTCATCAGTGGAATTAGTGCATTATTCATTACTGTTAATTATTTTCACATAATGGCTGCCCTGATATATTTAACCTCCACATTATATCTCAGATAATGGGCCTGTAAAATTGAATTGTGTGAAGAACGGAGTTCTAAAGCTCATTTGCAGAACATCAAAGAACAAAGAAGAGGAAAAGAATTCTAAATGGGACATTTTGCCCAGCTGGGGCCAAACATTTGTTTCTGTCTGATTTGCATACAGAAAATAGGTGGTTCAGAAGTGGTTTAACATTGTACAAGCTGTCTGCTCCTATTACATAGCCAATTAGAATTTGTTAATGTCCCGAGTGTTTGAGACAACTTACCAGCTAATCTATTGTCGCAATGGCAGTGAGCTAGAAAGTTAACAGAAGCAAGCAGACCTTTCTGAAGGACAAACCACAAAATCATATAGCATATTAAGGTGTCACCCACAGTTAATACTTCTTTTGATGAACGTCTGTATTGTAGAAATAAATTAATGAAAACTGCTGCTCATAACTGAGAAGACTCAAGCCTGTGAAATTCCAATAGGACTCTGGTAATTACTTGGTTTTCCCTGGGACAAATTTTCTGATGCTGTCTGTCATGTGGGATGTGGAAATGGGTGAGGAGGAGAATGCAGCATCCCAAACAAGACAAGGGTCACTGAAAGCAGCAAGCTGTGTCATCAGCACTGATGGACTCAAGCCCGCACAGCATGCAAGCAATGTGTATTATCACCCAGCTGTCTCCAGTGAGGCTTAGCCATGCTGGGGTTGATGTGTCTGCACTGCTGTTTCAGAGGACAGGAAGTGTGAGACACCTTTCCTCTTCTTTGCTAAGTGTCTTGAATATACACTCCAAAGTCAGTACAGATGTGGGATTTTGGCATAATTCAGCTTTTGAGGAGCAAGATGAATTACAAGAAATAATTTAAGCTCTAAGTAGCAGTTTACAGTCCACCGTATATCGTCTAGAGTCCACTGTGTGTCCACTACAGCTGCATGGATTTAACTGAATAGTTGTATTTTTTCCCATTTAGAGGCTTATCCATTATTCACAGTTTTCAGTAGACCTGAGAATCAAACACTTCATAGAAAGAACATTTATCAACAGTTCAACATGTTATAAGGCAAAGGTCAGTTCAGAGAAAAACTGGCTTTTCAAACAGATTATGGGAATTTTCTTCAAAATTTAATTTCAGTGTTTGTGAAGTTCCCACATGGTTGTATGAAGTACTTTTTGCTTTCATCAAAAATTTCGAGAGAATAGCTCTCCTTAAATTCACATTCAAGATATACCTTAGGTCTGTTTCATGACTATAGTAAATTTTATAGATTAAAAAATGTGTCAGAACTATTTCTTGTCTGGTACAGAATAATTTATGACTGATGGTGGGACTATGATCTCAGAGGTGACTCAGCGAATCAGAAGTCAGAAAATGTTTAATGACTAACAACACAATTCACTTGAGGTCATTAACATACTTTAGTCTTATTGGCTAAAAAGTCGTATTTCACAGGAATGATAAATGTCTTTTTGCTAAGTGGCAGTAGGTTTTTGGCCATGCTATTAAATATTTATACAACATACACATAAATCTTCCTCCACTTGGCATCATCTGGGATTCATTTGGAAGAGACCCATTTATTTCACTTCATAATGTTTCAAGTTTGTTGCAGGTTTCAGACTCAGCCTCCAAACTCTAGATACAGAACTGTTGGAAAGGAAAGCCACATTTGCGTAGACCTGGCTTAGAAGAAGTCTTATCTTCTTAATCTGTCCATTCTCAGACTATAGTTTTTTATGGAGTATACATGTATACATCATGGAAGCTGTGTGAACAAAACCTGCTGATGGTCTCTACTTTGTAAACCGTTTTTCTTTCATAGAATATTTTCAGGTTGCCATGGAATATGAGTAAAAAGACAGAGTAGAGACACCACTACATGAGTGAAGTAATTTCTCAATATCTAAACACATATGGACTTTGGTCAAAGGCATGAGAAATATTCAGTCTTCTCACAGACATTCATTTGGGTAATCCCAAATAGGAATAGACTGAAAGGAGTGGTTTGTCTTTCTACTCCTGCTTAATCAGTAATTCTTTTCTCTACCAAAGTGACTTCTACTAGGGGTTTAAATTTGTCTTGCATCTGAATTTCACTCCAAGTGAAATTCAGGTGAGCTTTTCTCCTGAATCTCAGGATTCTGTGGCATTCTGCTGCTAGAGGCTACA
>NW_008653404.1:10194-35246 GCF_000695815.1 Acanthisitta chloris | reverse complement strand
GGAAAAAATGCATAACCAGCACTGACAGAAGATAAAGATGATCTTTGGATACATCTGATGAAGGGAATTGCAGAGTCAGGCTCCCTCCAGATGTGTGTCTCTTCTATACACACCTATTTGCACAGGACTGCAGCTTCCATGGGAAGAATTCCCAGCAGTTTCCACAAGTAGTCTGCCCTGTCCTTGAGCTGCTCATCTCACTCAGGCCCCACCAAGCTGTGATCTTCAGCTTTGAACCTTTTCCTAAATGCTGTCATCACATTCCAATCATGCAAAAAAGATGCAGCACACTGAGTATGGTTCAGTTTGCTGAGTATTATGCAAATAAAAGATCCAGAATGTGCTATTCTATTTCTAGAGGAAGACAGGAGTTTGAGTGCTGTGCAAACTGGATCCAGAGTGCATAATGTTATATACAATAAGACAAAAAGAGACAAAAAGAAACAAAAAGCAGTGTCTCTTGGACAACTTCCACAAGCACCTCTCCCAGTCTGTTCAGCATACCAGGAATGGAGTACCTTTCTTAGGTGCTCTGAATTTCCAGACTGTGTGCAACCTATGTTAGGTGTTTCTGTTAGTCAGTATGCATCCTGTCAGAAAATCAAGATTTGTGAAATTGGCACAGACTTGTGTCTGCTAATTGCTAATAATTCTGATCAGATTTATTGCTTAGTATGGGGCAAGGTTCAAATATAATGGAGAAGTGAGATGGTTTTGCAGCTTTTAAATTTCAACAGAATGAAGACCATCCTTACTATAGATCTTTCAAAGCTGAGTTGAAAGAAATCCCATCTCTCTTCTAAAAAGAGACTGTCAGTAAAGGAAAATTGTAGAGAACTTTGTGTCAGATTCCTTGAAAATCATATGGAAAAAAAACTCATCAGGAGATGGTTGTGCTTTGCAACTTCAAAAAAACTCAGGAAGTTTTTTTTTGCAAGAAGTCAACTTGCAATCTCTAAATGTCATCTGGAACATAACACCCCCCTCCGCCACCACCTTTTAATTACAATTTAAAGGGCCAGTTAGAAACATTTTTGAAATTATATTTTTATTTTATTTAGTGCTTAATTCTTAGCAATTTTATTATCTTCTTCATCTATTGCAAATTTATGTAAGGGATAATTTGCATCATAGAAGAATGTTAATTCAGATTGCATATAGTTCTTGCATTATATTAAGCATGAGAATTTATATAATCCAAGATATGGAGTGTACTGTGCACTCCTTAGGTACATGCACGTTCTTCCTGATACATGCACATCCTACAAACTGCCCAGACAAAAGATGTCCTAAGGCTACCTCTTCAGACAGTAAGGTACTTGCTGACAGCTCTGGGGTTTAAGACAAATTAAAATAAGCCAATTTTTCAGTCTGTAGGTCTAATAAAGCTTCTGGCTTTCAGTTCTGTCAATGACTATGAATAAAATTCCCTGCAAAGAGAGGAGACAGGCTGTTTAGTTTTCTGAGGGTGATTTTAAGGTGACGACCAATTCTGCAATTCCTATTTCAGTTCTCATCAGTGAGAAACCCTTGTCATTAGAAAAGCAGGAACAAAAAGTTTTCAATTCCTACTTCTCCGTTCTGACTGCTCAACTCCCTTTTCACTATCACCCTGTGAACTGAGTGTTACTTTAGGGTGCGATGGGTGTCTTAATTTATATAGGGCAGCCGTTTGATCTCTCAGATTTTAATTTGGTGATATCAATGTGTACCTGCATTTATCATGTAGAAATTTCATGCATATTCTTTTACAAACACTGTGCTTGTTTTGTTCTGAGCTTCAAAATATGCCTTCAAGTTAATGTTCTCACAGTGATGTGCATCCTTATGCCTTCAGCCCATCACATACTCATTTCTGAAAGCTTTCTCATTTTAGAATATGCCTCTATCTCACCAAACCAAAGAATCTGGTAAGCAACAGAGACTATGCTACACCTGGAGACTGGAGAATTAATCTAGAATAAAATAGGAGTATTTCAGTTGGAAGGGACCTAAAATGATCATTTGGTACCACGGCCTGACCAAAACCTAAAGCATGTTAAGGGCACTGTCCAAATGCCTCTCAAACACTGACAGGCTTGGGGCATCAATACCCTCTCCAGGAAGTCTGTTCCAGGGTTTGATCACCTTCTCAGTAAAGGAATGCTGTCTAATATCCAATCTAAACCTCCTCTGGCATAGCTTTGAACTACTCTTCTGCGTCCTACTGTGGGATACCAGAGAGAAGAGATTAGCACCTCCCTCTCCACTTCCCTGCCTCAGGAAGATATAGAGAGCAATGAGGTCACCCTTCAGGCTCATTTTCTCCAGATAACACAAGCCCAAAGTCCTTAACTGTTCCTCATAGGACATTCCTTGCAGCCCTCTCACCAGCTTTCTTGGCCTCCTCTGGATGCATTTGAGGATTTCCACATCTTTCTTAAATTGTGGGACTCAGAACTACATGCAGCACTCCATATGAGGACACATCAACACTGAATACAGCAGAATAATCCCTTTTTTGACCAGCTGGTGATGCTTGTTTGATGCTCCCAGGGTTATAATTGCCTCTCTTGGCTGCCAGAGCACACTGCTGGCTCCCATTGAGCCTGGGGTAGACCAGCACCCCCAGACCCCTTTCTGCGGTGGTGCTCTCCATCCAGTTTATTCTTGTGCCTGGTGTTACTCCTTCCCAAGTACAGAATCCAGCATTTGGGCTTGCTAAATTTCATCCTTTTATTCATAGCCGAAGGCTTCAACCTATGAAGATCCCCCCTGCAATGCCTCTTGTTTCTCAAGAGCGTCAACAGTACCTCCAGTTCAGTATCATCTGCAAACTTGTTATTGGTTAATTAAACTCTTGCATCCAGATCACTGATAAAAAGTCTGAACAGAATTGGCCCTAGGATTAAGCTCTGAGGAACATCACTCATGAGTGGTGTCCAGCCAGTCGTAGCTCTATTCACTACCCTTTCAAGCCCTGCCATTAAGCCAGTTAGACAACTTGCCCAGAAGGGTGCTATGAGGGACAGTATCAAAAGCCTTACTAAAATCTGCAAAACTGCATCCACCACACTCTGTTCATCCATGAGGCAGGTCGCCTCATCATGGAAGGATATCAAATTAGTTAAACAGGACTTTGTGAGCCCATGTTGATTGTGCCTGATAATTGCATTATTCTTTATATGCCTTTCAGTAGTATCCAGTATAATCTACATAATTTTTTCAGAGATTAGACTAACAGGTCTGTAAATCCCTGGGTCTGCCCTCACATCCTTTGGCAGATGAGAAAAACACTGGCCATTTTCCAATCAGCAGGGGCCTACCCAGGCTCCCCAGACCTTTGGTACATGATGAAGAGGGGTCCTGCCATAACATCTGCCAACGTCCTCAGAACTTGGATTAGTTAAGGATCATGAACATAAAAGGAACACTGTATAGAGACTTCTGGATTACCCAAGAATTGTTAGTTGCCTTATGGGAGTAGTCCATGTTTCACAATGTAAACATCATTTATTCATCTTCCAGCTCTGTCAGTTATTGATTACTGACACACTTTGGCAGAAAACTGACACAGGCTCTTGTAGCTCAACAGGCTAGCTGGGAAGGTCCAGTTCCTGGGCTACAAGGTGGCATTTCTTTGTTTGGAGTGGTGCCTTCTAAGCAAGGGTTTATCTCTGTTTTCTCTTCTCTGTGGCATGATCAGGCAAGCTGGTTGAAGTTGAAAGTGGACAAAGCATACAGGCTCGACACTGGTTTTAGACTGAGAATTTTAGTAGGTGTGCTATGTGACCAGATAAGTTGTGGATGCCCCCTTCCAAGAAGTGTTCAAGGCCAGGTTGGATGGGGCTGTGAGCAACCTGATCTAGTGGAAGGTGTTCCTGTCCATGATGGGGGGTTGAAACTTCCAATGCAAACCATTCTATGACTATTGTGATATTGTTCCTGTCTCCCCAAAAGGAAGCCCAGCAGTATGGTTCTTCCAGGTCAGAAATCCCTCTACCTGTTGAATAGTTATTCTCTTTCTATTAAAGTATTTTTGCAAAGTTATCTCAGACTTCAACTGCATCTTCATTTCTGGGGAGGATTGAATTTAAGGTCAAGAAGTACAAAGCAATTTCTGTCTAGGTTTATGTGGCTTAAATATTCCAAGTAAATGTCACCATTGAAAAGGATACCATCACGATGAGGTGAGAATCTGGGCTTCACTATAATCCAAACATTATTTCCCTGATGCCTGTAGTAGTTTGAAATTGGACAACTCTCGAACAAAGAGATTATTTGGGCACGTATTCAGCACTTTGGAAATAAAATGTGCAACACTGATATGTGCCTTTCCTCAAGACACAGCCCTGGTACTGAGGAAAATGTATGACTTTTCAAAGTTACCCTGCCATGCACACACAGAGGATAGACAGGTGCCTCAAAACCTCTCTCCCAGAGTGGTTCCTCAGGAATAAAACATTGAAGCTACTGGGGCAAGAAAAGCAACTTATATGGAAACTATCGATTAGGGAAGAAAGAACAAATCCCGTTTCTCCAACATAACTTCTACCTCTTATGTGTGTATGTGGTATAAATGTAATATATCTATATAGAAAAGTGTATTTATATGTTTTATATATGTGTGTGTGTACACAAATGGTAAATGCTTGGATGGAGAAGTGAGATTGGTTCTTTCTTCCCAAATAGGTAGAAATACAGATATATGGTAAAATAAATTAATTCTGAAATGCTTGCTGACTGGAAAGAAGAAGAAGAGGGTGAAATAATATATCCTCCATGTATGCGTTATAATACTGGGAGGTGCTCAGACTGAAGTGATAGGGGCTGTATAAGAAGTGACACCAATAAATAAATTATAGTTTTGCATAAAATGATGGGAATTTGGAATACATTGTTAAGTAGTTTGGGAATCACCGAACATATTCAATGTGTTGCTTTACATCCAGCCACTGAAGCCATCTGTCAATTAAATTACAGCTCTTCTGGTATACATAAATGATGTTGCTAGTGTAAATGTATGTGCTAACTGTGAAAGTAGATGTCTTAAACAGAACTAGATCGTATTCTCTATATATTCATATCACTTCTGGCCCTAATCATTGCAGGGAAAGAATATCTATCACATTTCAATACTTACATGGCAGTATTCCTTGTTTAGGTAATGGTTTAACATCGCTTGAGTCTTTCCAAATTTAATACTGTCATGATTAAGATGATAACATCTTTAAACTCACAAACTACTGAAACTTTTTGTCCTTGCTGAAAAAAGAGCATGCATGAGCTCATCCTAAAAAAAAAAAAAATAATCCACAACTTAAAATATCATATCTGATACAAAATACCACATATTTTGCAATCTTATTCTATTCATTAGCCTGTTTAACTTACTAATTTTATTTTAGTAGCACCAATAACAGTTCAATACACTTAGCCACTCCAGTTGTAATCTCATTGTTATTTCACAAAATATATATTAGTCTATGATTTTGCCATTCTTTATTTATTCATACTTCTGCATGATTAGTCACTGATAACACAGTGTTGTTTTCTCCAGGTGAGAGACTATTACTCTCATAATAAAAGAGCAAAGAGTGGTAACTATAATTCTTCTGAAGAGAGAGAAGGAATTTCTATCATAGAGGAAGGCTAGTAAGGTTACAGATGATTTTGAATATTTAAAATAGTTATCTTAATTTGTCAGATATCTCTTCATTGCCAATAAAAGAATCTATTATGACATGATACCTGATTTATATTTTTTTCTTATTGCTTTTCTTATTCTTAATTGATAGCAATTGTTAGAAAACCTCTCTATTTCAAAGCAGATGTCCATCATAACCTTTTTCAAACCTGTTTGATGAATTTAAGGCAACTGGTAAAAGGATCCTAGAACCCAGTACTGTATAATTGTAACAAGGTTCTACCTGCATGTCAGTGACTGAGTGCAAGTGGTGCCAGTTACCTGCAGAATTTCAAGAATGTATGCAACATCAAATGGTGAGCTAATATTTGTTACCTACCTGCCACCAATCCCAATACTTTCCAAGCTGCTTTACAGTTTAATCCACCGTACATTATAGTTCAGATTCTCAAGGTAAAATGAATTCTCACATGCCATTTCAAGAGTCTAAATCTGATATGGGAAAACTCTTGCAACAATGATACTCAGGCCTTATCCTAAGTGCAAGGGAAAAGGAATATTCTGTAGCTGGATGTGTACATGTGCAAAAGTACTGGCACAGTTATGCAGTGTTGGTCCCTTCTTTCACCCTCTTATTTAGACCCTTCTGGGAGGCATGAAACAAGAGCTTGCTTGCATGAAGTGCAGGAATAACAAGTTAAGCCTCTGCCCTCATCACATCCACATACAGGAGGAAGAATCTTTTTCTATCTTTTCCCCTCATAGCATCACTGTAGTCTTGTAGGATGCAGGCTGTGCTGCTGCAGAGGATGCTCTTGTGTCAGAAAGCAGATGAAGGTGGACGTATATAAGAGTGGTTAGGAAACTCAGTAGAAGGAGGTACTGGTTCCCTCTCTGTGTTGCAGAAGTGTTTGTTTTATACAAAGTGAAACAGCTTAACAAGAAGACTGAGAGCTTCCAGCTTCAAGAATAAACGTTATTGGCTGATGAAGGCATTCCTCATGCAGGTAGGAGGCATGGATTACTGTCCCTTGGGCAGAGATAGGGGGAATTTAATGCAGTGCTGTGAATGTTCCAATCACTCAGGAGCTGTTCCCAAAGGACTTCAAGGCTTTCAAGTATCTGAGCCAAAGATAAGACCTATGAGAGAAGAAAAGACACCACCACGGACTAAGATTTTCCATTTTTCTGATAAATGACATTTAAATCATTACCTACAGAAGAAGCTGCTAGGTTAGAGCTAATGGATGATAGAAAAGTCAGTCTGCCTAAGTCCACAATTACTCTGGAATTTAATGCTGACCATTTTCTGTTTTCCCTCTTTTAAGAGACATATTGGGTTTGAGGATGTGGTTTGGATCCATGTTCATCTCTACCTTCAAACCATTGTAATTTTTAATAGGCCTTAAATATTCACTCTGAAGAAAAATTCTTTCTTGTATAATACATCCCAGTTATCTGTTCTTGTTTGCTTCCCCTGCTTTATTTTCGACAAAGCAGGGTTGCAAACTTGGTTAGCCTTACACCTTGTTTTCTCCATGGCCGTGTTGGTTTACAGCAGGTATACTGAAACTGAAGAAGGGAACCGTGGGAAACTCCCATTTGTTATTTATTTATAAACTTGACATTACACATCATGCAAAATTAAAATCTCCAGCTTGTTCTTGCCCCAGTTATTTTAAGAACAGTTTCTTCAGAGTTTTAACAGCCCTATGCCATAGATGGAAAAGTGCAAATATGTGCACTTTCCAGCTGCTGAAATATGTTCATTCTTATCTGTGTCCTTCATTTTATTTATCACCTCATTCTAATAGAGAGGAAGTCATCACCTCTAGCTTGTTGAGTTTCAGAGAAGGCACTGTGTGCAATACTGTTTCACATCTGAAGCATAGCTGTAAGAGGCATGGGAAGTCCAGGCTGGAATGGGGACAGAACTGAAGCACCCCAAGACACAGTATTGTGTTTAACTGCCAAGTTGTCTTCCAGTCTTAATTTACAGAATTACAGAATCATAGAATGGTGTGGGTTGGAAGTGACCTTAAAGATCATCTAGTTCAAATCTGCCTGCCATGGGCAGGGACAAGTCCCAGTAGACCAGGTTGCTCAATGCCCACTCCAACCTGGTCTTGAACACTGCCAAGGATGGGGCATCCACAACTTCTCTGGGCAACTGGTTCCAGTGTCTTACCACACCACATTCACATTTGCTGTGGTTAAGTCTAGAGCAACCCAAGTTCAGGCAATGGGAGGTGCAACCTCCAGAGGAAGCAAAATGGTAAAACAAAGATAGAGCTACTGGAAGAATATTTGACTGGTAAGTGTGGTTTCCCATTTTATAATTGCAGGTAAAAATTGCTAACACAGCAAACTGCCATAATTTAGTTTCTACTAAATTGACCTTCTTTTTGTACTTTGCCAGAAGGCTTGATTCATTAAAGCTCATTGAGTTATTAGAGATATTTGATTGAAAATTACTTTAGGAGTAAAAGGCATTCATGGCAGTCTCAATTATATTTTCAGAAGAGAACCTTAGTAACTCAGAGATAAAGTTGACCCACATTTCAGACCTGCTCTGCTAATCCATAAGTGTGCATGCCAAACTTCCATGTCAGAGGGACTAGAAATGTCTTTTTCTGTTTAAGTCTGAGGGTATTTTTGATGCTTATATTATTTTCTCTTCCTACTCAGAGAAAGTTTTGACTTCAGTAGTTTGCCATAAACTGAGAAGAATGCCTTGTACTTTCTTCAGCCATTAGACTCACAGATTGTCTACAAGAATGATTCCTTTTAAGCTTTGATAAACATTTACTGTAGCATCTCACTTAAAAATATCTAAGCATTCTATTATATCACTCCATGCAGCTCTGCACACTTATTAAATCAAGTGTGTCATCTTGTGCTCCTCCCACCTTAGAGACACAGGAGACTCTGCTCTGGAATTGTCAAGGGACATGAGAATGTGGCCATTATATTTTATACAGGATGTTAAATGATTAATATTTGTAAATTAATGCATTTAAATTATATGTGCATGAGACACTCCAAGCCTTGCAAATATATCTAAGAGACTCATTTGAAAAAAACGCACCTGACAACCTCTCTTTTCCTATTGGTTTCTATTTGGGCTGGTCAAGTGAAAAAGCAAGAGTGGCATGTAAGGGTTCTAATACACATGATATAGTGTATTTCTGGGCAATTATAACATGCCTAGGAAGGTGTTGGAAGGCATAAGACTGAAAGGCCAAATGACTTTACCCACTTGAGAAATGCAATAATTCCCTAGAAATGCACTGCCTGGAGTATATTATTACAGTTATGAAATAGAATTCATGAATAGAAAGAAGGAAAATGGTGAGGAGGGGGCCAGGCCTATCCATGCATGTACTGGCTAGTATTAAAGTGGGTATGACATCAGTCACAGCCAATCAAACAGGCGCAGTAATGTCCAAAGTACTACAGACATTTCATAATTAAGTAATGAGACATGACAGGGCATGAATTGTGTTGTATTAATTCTCACCGAGTGTGTTGTTGTAAGGCAAGAGAATGAAGGCTGGGTGCCATCGGTCCAGCCAACTGTGAATTAATCCCTTCCCATTCTCACAATGGAACCTCTTATTGTGGTTTTATAAAATGTTAATTTTTAAAATATTTATATTGCTAATTAAGTGATGAGTTTCTAAGCCATGACGGCAATCAGCACAATTCTTTCCATAATTCTGAGCAGTAAATTGTGCTATCTGCTACTCCCTATTCACATCCTCCACAGTCAGTCAAACCAGCTGTTTTCTATTGTCCGTTTGCTAATGTATTCTAATATCCTGCCTCCTAATGCCTACTCTCATGTCTGCATTCATTTGCATATAAGAAGCATCTAGATATACCAGTAATGGTTAGTGAAGTCCTTGGAGTATATAAAGTGCTATGGAAGTGCTAAATATGGCTTCTGTTTACTATTCAAAGAAAACACTAATGTAGTGGAGAGTATTGTGAATGTCTCTTGTCAGTCAGGACTTTGTTCCGTTCACTGTGTTTGGGAGTAGTGGTTTTTAATACTAAAAATAATGCTTTTGGGTTTTGTGTCTTTGCAAAATTAGGACATTCATTTTTCTTTGTTAGTAAGTGACTCCCAGTCAGATCCCACTTACTTAAGGTATCAGTTTTCTATAGTATTTTATATGGTACTCTACACTGCTCCTTAATTTAGTATAGACCATTTTCTTTGATGATCTGAGACTGGCTTGGGGACCTGGTGCTGTTGCTTCACATCTCCACTAAAGGTTCTAGCTTTGATTTCAATAGGAGCTGCTTCATACTTAGCTCATGGAATCCACATTCCTGAGTATACTGCAGAAGATGTATCACAAGAGACATCCTGAAAAGCACAGCATGGTTGTTTGTTATAGGAAATCATAAAGGGAGATGCCTAGGTGAACAAAGAAATCCCTCTGGGTGTTTGTCTGTGGTTGCTGTTCTGCTGTTAGAAATGCTCAGTAATATATAAAAGCCCCTGAAGTGCTACTGAAGGGGAGGAGGTGGTTCTGGGACATTCATGCATGGGCCAGGGTGTCAATGTGACCTACCAAATGTTCACACCAGGACTGTCAGGGCCAGATATTACTGACAATTAGAAAGCTTGACCTTCTGCAAAGAAATTCTGGAGGTGAGTGCCAAGAAACTTGTTTTGTAGATCAATATGAGGATAGAAATGCCTAGGTAATGTCACTGAGACAGGCATGGAAATCCTACACTGGCTAACATGCTTTTCTGACCCGAATAGCAGCTACTTTATTTCATGAGCAAAGTCATGAAATAGTTTATTTTGTGAATATTAAAGCAAACAAATACTATTTTAAAATATTGGTAGAAATCACACTTTTATGTGTCATGCCTTCCCAAGTCCTTCATACATTTAACTTGTCTCAGATCGTCTGTCATTTTTGGAGAGAGCAATTATTTAACAGCATGCAGCAACCCAAACACATAATTGAAACTGGAAACAGCAAAAGGTATTGCCCTTGTTTGAAACTCTCAGTGTAATTTCAGGTAGAAAATATATAGTTACCTGGACTGAAATTGTTATTCATTACTGACATCATCATAGGATTTTAACCAGATCATTTATCAGTGATGTTCCTGCAAACAGAAGAAGAAATTCTTCTTATTGTATTGTGTAATCACACACTTGACGTTCAGTACTTGGCTCCTATCATTTTATGAAGTCTGTATTTATTTGTACCTTAACAGAAAAATGTTTTCTTTTTCACCTAGGCACACACATATAACTTTGTTTCCAAAACAGAAGATGATTCAAATTTTGCAAGTGCTTCATTATGAAGGATGTTGAGAGCAGTCCTTGGAGTAAGGAACACAGCAATGGCCAGGTAGAAACTCAGTAGTACGTCATATTGAAAATTATATATTACAGCATATATAAATGTATATATGGGTCCATATACAACCTAAAAGGTATACACCATGCTTTTAAAATAAGATGAACTATTGCACTTTTTTTTTTATTAGGTCTTAACCCACCACATTGCAGAAACTTCTTTCATCCAGTCGCTTTGTAAGGGTATGAAGAAGTTTTGTCTTGAAGCAGGCAGTCATGAATCAAGGCAATGTGGGATTTTTAAGTAAAAGGAAGCAAAAATCTTTCTTCTCAATTTTGAGTGACTTGGACCCTCTCAGCACCTAGATGGTTCCCTTCTCTGATATGCTTTTTTAGTATGCTTTTGGTAACCTGAGCACACTGCTGGTGTAGGGTCATTCTGGTCCAAACCTTTCCCATCATTTACCCCTCTGGGAGAATGAAGCCAGGCTGGTGCCTTGGCATCTGAAACCATGGACACAATTTCTATTTTAACTGTGAATTACTTTACATGCAACATAAAGATACTTTTTAGTGGTAGACATTCAGCAAATTATGTAAACAAATAAATTAAATAGAATTAAGAATATTGTATATATGCAAAAGTTCCAGACTAAATTGTACTTCCTGTATATGCGATGTGTTACTCTATATGCTATGTATAACTCTATGAGTTTCTCAAGCTTTTGTACTTCCCTTGTGTTGGTTTTTAGCACATTTTCTGGCAAGGTGTAAATGACTCTAATGGAAAAGGATATGCATGATTTGCTTGGGTTTGCTTTGGGTTTTTTTTTTTTTTTGCTTGTTTGTTTGTTTTTTTGTTGTAGATTTGCACTTAATTGAATGGTTATCAAAATGTCAAAACCAGTATCTGATTTGGCTTGCTATCAAGTGCTTGATAAACTTTTCTTCTTCCCTTGGATACAGCCTTAGAAACATGTTTTTCTGGTCAAATTCATGTTTAGCAGAACACAAAGTAAATATTTTCCTCTCCTTAGTGATTCTTGCTTTCCTGATTCATAGCTAAAGTCTTTTGCACATGTGTGGGAGTTTAGAGCCACTTAAAGTGCACTTGGTTTCAGCTTCCTAGAGAATGATTCAAAAGCCTAAACATAGGTGTCTAATACCATTTAGATGCCTTAGGATATCCTGCCTGGTATCCAGCTACCTCTTCAGAAGGACTCTGTTCTCCCACAGATCTTGTATAGTCTCTGCCAGTCTCATGCGGATGCTGTGAATACCCCAAGATGTTTAAAACTGTACTAAATGACTATGTTGAGGCACCTGCACTGCTCTCCCTCATGCTCCCGTCTCTCAGCAAGCACTCCTGGAGCAAGCAGCATAGGGTTATGTTCATTTTTCTGTATTTCTAAATGCCCCATGTAGGGGCAAGCCATGACTGTTGAGGAAGATTTGAATAGTCATGAATATTTACATCACTCAACCTATCATACAATAAAGCATGAAGCCTCATATTCACATTTCTTAAACAATCAAAACATACTTGTAGATTAAATTTAATGCACACATTTTTTCCATTTGAATACATCGTGATTAAAAGTTCACGACCTTGATTATATTATGCAATTTGAGAAATCGCCAACAATGTCCATAGTGATTAAATATTCCACTTTGTAATTATTTTGTAACTTTTGTTCTGCTCTTTGCTCACTCCAAAAATTATCATAAAATTTTGAAAGATGTCCTCAGTGCAGAATATGTCCATAAAATATTAAATATTCAATTTTCCTCTATCATGGCTTGAAAAATTCATAATTACATGATGATCCACATAATAACTCATTCTGAAAAGTCATATATGGCACTCCCCCTGTGACTGAGTTAATAATTTACTGCTGTGTGGGATTTTCACTCTGCACTGTTAGTCTTGGGAACATTTATTAAGCAAATGTTCATTTGCAAAGATCAGAATGTGAATGAAGAGGGTAAGAATTTAATGAGGAGTGACAGACAGGTGAACTGATTCCATATAGTTCTTTACTACAGGAGAAAGCAGATAGCTTTATCTTTCATAGCCTTGATAGACACATGAAATGAAATATAGAAGACAGGGGGCAAAAGGAAAAAAAAGGTACTTTCCTAGAAGGGCCAATGAAAGGATAAATCAGAGGAACTCATGAACATGATTCAGACCAGTTGAAATGGCTGTTCATACACTCTGCCTTTCGACTTATACAGCAGTGATATGTAGACTTTTAATTGTTGAGATGTTTGCCCATTTTTTCAATAGAGTACTTTCAGCATTAAAGGAAGAAAAAAGCAGCAAGTCCAAATGTATAGCATCTGCTTATTTGACAGCAATAACAGCAATTACTCTTACAGAAGCAAGAAAATTTCAAAATTTTGTTTCAAGATACATTGTAGTTTGTGGCTACCTTTTATAATTTTCAGATATAAGAAACACAAGTAATATAATATGAGAACAGGGATCACAACTTAATATTTTAGTAAATAATGAAAAGGTTTACTGCACATTCACCATGAAACTTGTTTATATGACTTTTGGGTTTTGTTTAATCAAGCATCAGTTAAATAATACTGATCCTGGGTTTTCTTTCTAAAAGATATTCAAGGTAAAAAAAAGAAATATCACAGGAAGATTTTATAATTGATTCAGAGTTAAGTTTTGCAAGATACAGAGCATGTGTTCCTGATACAGCAAAAAGGTAATACATTTTCTCAAGGCTAATGAAACAATCTCTTGTTTAAAGGTAGGTGAGTACAAAGTTAGGTGTTTTACAGACTAAGGAATACCTCATTAAACTTGTCATGACAATTTCTCAATCTATTGCCATTGGATGTGTAAAGATACAGCATACAACTATAGTTTCCAATGATATCTAACTATAAGGACTCAAATGTTAGGATTTATACTGTTTCATACAAAAGGGAGAAGAAGAAAAAATAAATGTTCTCTCCTATATACTAACTGAAATTGGGCAAAACTGGATTTTGCATTTTATTTACTTTATTTACTTTTATTCAAGTGTAGATGTTTTTCAGTAGACTTTTCTTCTCCATTGTGCTGGTTTGAGCTGGAGTAGAGTTAACTTTCTTCACAGAGACTAGTATAAGGCTATGTTTGGGTTTTGTGCAGGACACAGAGTTGATAATGCAGAGATGTTTTTGTTGTTGCTGAGCAGAGCTTACACAGAGTCAAGGCCTTTGCGGCTTTCTGTCCTGCGATGCTGGCAAGGAAGTTGGGGATGCATGGGAGACTGGGAGGAGACACAGCTGGGACAGGTGACCCAAACTGACCAAAGGGATATTCCATACCATATGACATCATGCTCAGTATATAAGGTGGGAGGAAGAAGGAGGAAGGGGGGACATCTGGAGTGATGGCGTCTGTCTTCCCAAGGAACCGTTACGCGTGATGGGCCCTGCTCTCCTGGAGATGGCTAAACACCTCCTGTCTTCGGGAAGCAGTGAATTAATTCCTTGTTTTGCTTTGCTTGTGTGTGCAGCTTTTGCTTTGTCTATTAAACTGTCTTTATCTCAACCCATGAGTTTTTGTAGCTTTTATCCTTCTAATTGGCTCCCCCATCCCACTGGTGAGGGAGTGAGTGAGAGGCTGCGTGCGTCTTGGCTGCTGGCTGGGGTTAAACCATGACATCCATGAAAGTTTAAATTTCCTAAAATATTTTTGTCCTCCAGAGTCCTGAAATATCCTTTTTGATGGCTGCAACGTTTATTTCTGAGATCACTGGCAAGATGAAAGCAGCTCTTACAATGATAAGAATTATTCTTTGGGTGTGTTATATTTCTTTTTTAAATTTCTTTTTGGCTGTGGCAGATGATTGTGTAATCTGTGATGCACAGTACATTTTTTTCTTGAAAATAGAAATAGTACAATGAAGGAGATATAGGGAAAAAACAATACAGATCATATTTTTTTTAAAAAGCTGCATAAAATAATTTTGTTTGAAAGTTGCACCTTTTGAAAGAGAATTCTCAAACACTTGATGTCAGAATCGTTTTCCTGGATATAAAGCCTTCACCTGGGGATGGTCAAATTTGTTTTGATACTTGACTTGAATACAGCTTTTAATTTTCAAAAGTCAGTCCATGGCTATGTTGGAAATTAGGCAGGACTTTGGCCTAAACTTCTGACAGGGAATCTTAACTTTATTCGTGGACAGTTACCTGACAAACAAAAATGAACAGACACAGGAAATATTTATTTCAAAGAGGATGAAGTGGAATATCATAAGGGGAGAATGAGGTGACACTGAAAACTGAAGGTAAAAAAATCAGATTAAGTTTAATCACACAGACTCAAGACACATAAGGAAATTTTTTCCCAGAGCTTATTCACTAGGTATGACAGAGATGGGAAAGACCTACTCACTGATTGCAAGAAAAGAAACTCATTTGACCAAAGACAGATGCCTGCCATTACAGTCAACTGAGAGAAATAGGTAGCACTTTTATGGCATAGTCCATTTCACCCTGACATAGAAATTTGGCAAGATTAGTAATTCCTTAGCGCCTGTTTCTGTAAATTGACCATAAAGGAACCCTAGGTTGACTACTTAGATATATCTGTGTGAGATTAATTTCATCTGAGGGAACTATGAGCCACAAAGATGATGTGGTCATGAAAAAAATGCAGTCCTTAGGAATGTCTGTTGTGGTATTCCTCAATACCGATAATAGGGTGTCAATGCCTTTGTGAAAAAGGAAAATAAAATTTTGTTTGCAATAGCCTGGAATGCTTTGATTATTCATTTTCTGGAAAGTGGATATTCAAACTGGAAGAGGCGTAACAAAGAGTTACTATGACAGACAAATGGGTGGTATACTTTGTTAATTTTGGGGTTCATCAGAGGTTAGCAAACACTTTTTACATGAAAGCATAATATTTCTCCAAAAATATCATCATCATAAATTCAACAAAGAAAAAGTGGATAAGAAGGGAGCTAAGAATGCCAGCCCTGGTTGCTGGAGGACCCTCACTCCTTTAAGTGAGGTACCTGTGAGAGATGACTAACAGTAATGCCAATTCTTTCACCTTACCCCCAGGTTTAGCTGTCATCGTGGTTGCCTCCTACTGTAGGAGCAACAATATTCCTTGTGTCAAGATCCATATTACTTCCCAGCCAGGGGTTCCTAACCTTCCCTATTCTGAAATCCCTCCACTGTCTGCCAGAGCTCATCCACATTATCACCATTATGACAAATAGCTTATGCTGAATTTGTACTCCTGAAACATTTCACAGAGATAGAAAAAAAATAACACATTTAAGAAGAGACAAACATATAGCTGCAAAATAATCATGGGTAGAAACTGTACAAAAGGACTGTTTGATGTCATGGATACCTAGTAATGGGAATCAGTGATCCAAGAATCCTCATCCAGACACATTTTTCCAGTATTTGTTTTAAAAGTAACCCCTACATAAACATATTTTTAAGCATCACTGAGCCAGACAAGGTTGCTGTATGTATCTGGGATTAAAAGAAACCACCAGCATTTCAAAAAAAATTTAAGTTTTTCACAGCTTTGATGTGTAAGCATTAAAATAAGAGTTGGTTGCCTTTTATGCACCTTATTTGAAGATGTTACAGGTATAAACAGATATAAACTCTTCTTCAACAAGTCTCTTCTCCTCAGCTATTTGCATCTATGGAGAAGGTGAAATCTAGCTGAGTTTCATAGTTTATATATTTTTAAATAATTTTGATTTTTTTGCATTTGATAATTTGCATTTTCAATTCTACGTTACTGGAGTAGATTGTTCTGTGCAGGGCCTGGAGTTGGACTTTGATGATCCTTGTGGGTCCCTTCCACCTCAGGATATTCTGTGATTCTATGAGTGTTTGGGGTGGGGTTTTTGTGCTAGAGTTAGCACTGGGACAGGAGAAAGCTGGGTTGGATCCTGAAATTGTCATAAGTATTTTTTGTGAACTAGAGCAAGAATCATTCTTCTTTCCTGTGCAGAATGCACATAATAGTCACTACCAGCCCCTGTGTGACTGAGCACTAGCTTCTGCTATGGGAACATTATTCAGACTTAGCTAGGCATCCTGTCTGCTGAATTATACAAATTGTACCACCCCATAGTTGGTGCAAATCAGACTTGTACCACAAGGTCTGGGATCTAGATGTAGTTTATGATACCTGAGTTAAGTATCTACATGGAGATATCTGCCTGCAAGCTAAGTGGCTAACTCCCATCACAGTCAAAGGACATCCAGAGCCAGATTCAATTGCCTGAACAGAGATGCTTACAGATGGGGCAATTACCAGGTAGGTCTGTGGTAGACTTGTAACTTTCTGGAGCAGCAGCTGAAAGACATGTAATATGTATTTGCTCTGCAGGCTCCCTCTCCAGACTTTATCAATTGCACAGACTAGATCTCCATGCTTAGCTCACCTACATTCATGTACACACAGACTTGCACAGTATGCTGGTTTGAGCTGAAGTAGAGTTGACTTTCTTCACAGAGGCTAGTATGGGGCTATGTTTAGGATTTGTGCAGAACATAGAGCTGATAATGCAGAGATGTTTTTGTTATTGCTGAGCAGAGCTCACACAGAGTCAAGGCCTTTGCTGCTTTCCGTACTGCCACACTGACAAGGAAGTTGGGGATGCATGGGAGATTGGGAGGAGACACAGTCGGGACAAGTGACCTAAACTGACCAAAGGGATATTCCATACCACATGACATCATGCTCAGTATATAAAGTGGGAGGAAGAAGGAGGAAGGGGGGACATCTGGAGTGATGGTGTTTGTCTTCCCAAGGAACCGTTACGTGTGATGGGCCCTGCTCTCCTGGAGATGGCTAAACACCTCCTGTCTTTGGGAAGCAGTGAATTAATTCCTTGTTTTACTTTGCTTGTGTGTGCAGCTTCTGTCTTTATCTCAACCCATGGGCTTTTCTAGTTTTTACCCTTCTGGTTCACTCCCCCATCCCATTGGTGGGGGAGTGTGTGAGCAGCTGCGTGGTTCTTGGCTGCTGGCTGGGGTTAAACCACGACACACAGGTCTTAATTTCAACCTGAATATTACCCCTCAGACCTAATTCAACTGCTTCAATATAGACATCTAAATAAAGATGTTTTAAGTGGGACTCCACTAGCTGTGCTTCAGGATATTATATTAGGTCTCCAAATTCCACTTGGTAAATTCCAGGGTCTGCCAGAAGTCCTGTATTGGGTTACTACCTCAATTCTGGGGACTTCAGGTTTGATACCTTAGGATACGTCAAGTGGCAAAAAGTTTCTATATTTAGACAATTAAACCAAGCACTACGTGTTTCTTTTTACGTATTTCAGAGGAAAGGGAGGAAAAAACTTTGAAGAGAAAATAACCTGAATGTCAAGTGCCATAAATAATGAAAATAAGGACTTGTAACATTTTCAATACTCCATTTTTTTTCTGTTTTGCTTCACATCATTACCATTAAAATTAAATGTTTCCAAGAGATGTCAGTCTTCAATGTTTTCTTTCTAGCTCGTGGCTTAAATGGTACACGTGTCAAAGAACACTGCAGGCTTTGGGTTTTGTCTGTGAAAAAAAACATCTGAAAACCACAAACTTTCTCTAAACATCTTTAAATTTCTGCTTTCAAAAAGTTGCTTCATTATGCCATTCATGTACTCATGCAGTAAAAAAGAAGAGCTACTGGTCAGATCTCCCTAGTAGGGACAAAATCTGTTCAGCTACTTTTATTCTGCCTTGTAAATGGTTTAGAACAAAGAGTCACCACCAGAACTTACTGCTCTGGGCTTTCTGCATGTAGTAGTGGATGGTGCCTTGGGGCCGGAGTTCAGAACATCACTATTGAGCTTTAAACTCCACCAGGACCAAAAAGGGAGAAGTAAAATGTCATGATTAACATTTGACAGCTCCAGTTGTTTGTTAAATCTGGGGAAAAATGGGGAGAAGCAGGAAAGATAGGCTTGTTGATTGTATTGGGATATTCGTTATTTATACTGTGGCATTTTGCAATGGTATATGCAAACAGAAGTTTTTAAGAGGCTTATTAGAAGTTTTGATCTCATCTGTTGTACATATAAAAGTATCTGGAACCTGGGCATAATGAAACAAACATGCCAAGACTCATTAGAATTAAAAAATACCAACCACCATTGCTGTTAATAGATCAGTAAGAACCATAAACTATGTACTATACATGTAGGCTTGTAAAGTTCATAACCTAGATAGCAAAAAAAAGTATCATACAAACTACTCTGATGTTAGTGAAGCCATACTGAATTTTCCAAGATATTTATGAAGTTAGTCCTTGACAGTGTTAAGATTCCCTTAATGTTATAATGATAATCAACATATAGGTATACTAAGCATATTCTGAAGCACTCCATAGATGGATTTAGTTTACTAATGCACATGAAAATTACATAGCTGAGGGGAAAATATATTTAGTGAGATGATCTGATTATTTCCTCAGAAGTGTTCTCTGACCTCTGCTCTGTAGGGTTTTTCTCTATCCCACTAGATAAGGGATTTATTATCAGTATGGGACATGCCAAGCATTTAGAAAGTTTACTCAATGGTTATTATTAATGCATGGTATAGCTTTTCCTTTCTTAGATGTAGTGTCACAACATTTCCAAGAACTTTCAGAATTATCATGAGACTATTTAGACCAGCTAACTGAAGAATAAGTATCTAATTGGTCTATCTTTATCACTGTTTTAATCTAACAAGCTACAGGCCATATGATTTAAAATTACAATCCACTTTCAAGTTCATAACTCACTTCATTTAAAAAATGAATAGAATAAAATCATCACTGTGGTCCTAAATTACCTTGCAAAAAGTAGCCAAATAAAAAACGCTGCTAAATACAATAATAAAAGAATGAAGGATCTCAAAATTTAGACCACATGGACAGGAATAATGAAGAAGATGCACTCGAATGTTTCCAATCACTTAATAAAAATATTCACAACATGCTGAAAAACTGTCAGTTCAGAAGTAAAGAATTCTTCAAATTAGATTGCACTAAATGACTGCCTTTGACAAGATAAATCTTGTTTTCCTTTGATCTTTTGATAATGCCAACACATACTTTTGAGGAGTCTGGCAAGAAACCCACTGAGGATCCTCACTTGCCAAAATCAGTAACATTCATTTCCATGCCTGAGAGACAGAAATGCTGGCTAATAAGAGAAACATGCTCACTGGAGGCTGAAGGAACACTTGTTTGTGCCTAGTTAAGTATACCACAGTGACTGCTGAAGAACGATTCAGCCTGGTAAAACTCTTTCGTCTAGCACTGTCACACTTGGTTTCTGTATCTGCCAAATCCAGTAAGGTTCGATTATGCAAGTCAGCTCTGCCTGAGGGCTTGTCTATCTTGAACATGCAAATTTTCAAAACAATTCTATTGCTTTCTTTCAAGAATCAGTATTTATGCTCTATTTTTTCTATTTTACTTTTTGCCTCATTCTTCATCTTCTTTTTGGCGTGTAACATCTCTTTGATACATGCAGATCCAAACGTATCTTAAGACATCAAGCAGAGCCAAATTCAAGCTTTTAATTTATGAAGGATAAGTTATGTGATTTCCCTTTGTATATGAATATTTTTTTAATATGTTAAGCATGGAATAAGTTTGTTAGGGAGGGCAAAATCTCTCTCTATCTTTAATACACCTTGTCTCTTATGTTGGGGCTTAAGAGCCATGAGCAGGGTTCTGTCAGATTACCACAGGTAAAATTTAGGTATGACTATGTGGAAGATCTTCCTTATTATGAATATCATAAAATCAAACTTGATAGAGCTGTCAAACACCCAAGAGCTTTTGGCCTACACAATTGCATTTAATTCTCTTGTGCATACTTTTTAAGAAATGAAACTTCAGGATATGATCACTTCCTATATTTTCCAAGAAGTCTAGACTCATTCTGTGTATGGTGTCACAGTGCTCCGTTTAATGGACCAGGTTGGTATTTTTTCTTCTCCTTATGCCACATCCACACTCAGAAGATAGAGTCCAAAATTTACTTGTGGGCTTTCTTATGTTGCTTGTCTACACATGGTAGCATACTTTGAAAATGTGTTAATTTGTATTTGTAATTTTTATCTGAATGGACAGATGTTTTGTCAAGGGAGACCTGGTTAAACTGCCAAGTAATCTGAGATACCTAGGATCTGATCTTTTCAAATATCCTTTTACCATGCTGTATTTTCCAAGCACAGTGGTATTTGATAGTATCTGTGAATAATCCGATATTATACAAATCATGTTTCTTTCCTTTGCTCCTTTACTTAGTCCAGCACCTTCAACTCCTTCCTTAGATTTTCACCCAATCATTGGCATCACACTCTACCTTTCTTTAGTTTCTTTTAGCTGTCCCTTTCCCTGGTGAAGCCTAGGAGTGCTGGCTCCTTCCCAAATGCACATCCAACATCCATAATTCTCCCAGATTTACCAGTTTTCCTCTGTCTTCAGCTCCCAGCCAACCTAGAAGGCTACCCACCTGCCTTTGTTTCAACACTTTGTTTTCCTATAAATGTTCTAGGTGTTTTGCCTGAACAGTCCTACCTTCAGTCATCTAACTCTTTAGTAAACTTGCAAAGCAACTCTTTATAACCTCTGCTATCTTTGGTGAAGATTAGTAGAGCTTGCTGCACATGCAGGAGGTTCTCAAACAAAGAAGAGGTCTGTGCTGGGAATTTCTACTGCAGCTTTCCAAAAGTTAATTAAATGTCCAGATTGGGAGTACATGTTCACAAAGAGAATTGAAAGCTCAGCCTAAAAAGGTATCTTTCCTAGCTCTGGAAACTCTCAATACCTTCAGCAGAAAAAAACACCCGAAGGGACAAAACCCAACACAACTCTGGGATCAGCCTAAATATCAGTTCACTGCTTACCAACACATTTAGTCTGAACTGTTAGTGAGCAGTTCAACACGCAAATTTTGTGCTGAAAAAGAATGAGCCTTTGCAAGAAATGTGAAGACACTTTCCCACATTAGCAGCAAGTGCCCTTGACTACAATCAGTGCTAGATCCCAGGTCAGGACTTAAAAGTTGGAAAAACTAAGTCTATGCCTTTAGAATGGGATTATAGAATAATATAGAACAGAATAATTAAGATGGAAGGGACTTAGAGCAGTTGTTTCAACTGCAATTAAATTTGTTGGAGGAACTGCTAGACTGAGATCTCAAGGTCAATGAGAAGATATGAGGACAATATTAGCGGGTTGATTTTACTGCAAAAAACCCACTGCATCTACTTCTCTAGCTGTGAACAGTCTCAGTGGCCATGGGACTGCAATGCAGGGACAACATGACAAGAGGGAAATTGCACTTTTATGTTGTATAGAACTAACTTCCAGAGGGACTGGCATAAAATCCCTCACATTGTGTTTGACATTGCTGGCTGATTTGAAATGATAAACATTTTCAAAGCAAAACACATGGAGCATGTAGGTCAACAGCCACAAACTCTTCCTATCCTAAGGACTAATTGAGACCTCTGAGAAGGTCATGGTCCTGGAGAGAACAACTCTGCAGTAGTGGTCTGCATTCTGCAGAATGCCTTTGAGTAAATCTGATTTACTCAGGATTGGCACTGAGGCCAGAATCAGATCCCCATTGTACAGTAAACAGAGCTTTTAAATGATTCATGGTTTATTGCATGGATTCTCTTTTCAGCAGTAATACTAAGTTAGTCATACATTTATGACTAAAAACATTCAAAACTCAGCTAATTTCTTCAATGTAACAGGATAAAGCAGTTCTAGTGAGTTGAAGCCAGTTATAATGTACAGAAAAATCAACATATATGTGTTGGTGTAATGGTCTGATTGTGTATGTTATAGTGAAATGTATGTCTTGAAGAGGGAAGGAAAATAATTTATGTATGTCATTGAGGAGATATATTTAGCAACTTTCTAAGTATATTTATCTTATATTTTTCCAGAAAGATTTTGTTAGTCAAACTTAAATCTATTATGTAGACAAAACAAAATAGTTTCTGGTACATTAGAGATTTGATTCAATTTTTACACACTTCTTTTTAATAGTTTGAGAGTTTTGAAAAACTAAATAAAATTGAGAGATTTACTAGTAAGATGAGTTTAAATTAAGTAGTTTTAAAAACAAATGTATATTGGCTGTTCAAAAATGTAAAAAATCTGGCTTTTGTGGAGTTGGCACTGTCTTCTACATTCACATGGTTACAGGTGTAGATCACCATTTCTAAAAAATCTCCCAGAACATAATATTGAAGAATCCCAATTCCCTTTTTTTTTTTCATGCAAACAACACATCTTCATATTTCTAGAATGACTGAGACAGAGTTGCAGCAGAGATCAACCTCATTCACCCAAAAACCAATTGTAATTAATTTCTTAGGCTTCAAAGGAAGGAGGAGTCCTGTGGGGGAAGAAAATAATAGGAGTAAATAAATGTAAAAATTTATTGATCATCCCAGTCTTTCTACTTAGTGATCTGTTGGTATGTTTCTCTTTATACTGACTCCCAAATAGGCAGAAATTTATTCAGTGTAAGCCTCCTGGTTAAATAATTGAGGTCAGAAAATGTATACACAAGTGCTTAAGATCAGAATGCTATGTACAATGTACAAACACTATTGTTTATACCACTGGTCAAAACATGAGATATCTCTAAATTGGATATCAACATGGATATGACATATATTTACATAGGTTGATATGCATGCGTGCAAAAGCATATGTATATTCATATACACAAATGTTTTGCCAAGGATTTTGTATAGAATATTGCCATAAAATAAGCTATGCCTCCAAAAGGAAAATGTTTTGTAAGATATGTAAACTGCAGTCAAGGCTGCATTGAAGTACTCAGAAATTATTTGGTTAAAGGGTAAATACACCTTGTACCTCATAATGAAAATCTTATAGGTAGGGGTGGAGATTAACACTGCAGGCTGTCTGCAGAATATTAATAAAATTCAATATAGTTTCTAAAAGGTATAATTTATATTTTGTGGAAATGAGTCTCTTTTCTAATAAAATTCTTCTGTCCTTCATTCTGTTCATATAATTTTTCTATAAATCATCCTGTAGGATTTTTTTCTAAATATTCATCTCAAAGAGAACCTATTTAAATAAGCCCTCTTAGCAAGATATTTCAGAATTAAAATTACACCATGAGCAATACTTTATCCAATATGCTTCCTTCTATAGAATTTCTTTGTGACTAAAGCAATACTTTGTAGAATTACATTATGTTAAAATAGCTGATCTGAGGTGATGCTTCTAGTATATAAACACTATGTAAAAAAAGATCAACAAATTATCTTTAGCCATTTTAATTTAACTGGTCTGTGAACCTGCACAAAAGTAGCTGATTGTCTTTCCACATCTACATATATAGTGACAAAAACCTTAGGGCATTGCACACAATGAAAAAATAAGAAAGAAGAAAAGTGCTGCTAGTCATACTTTATTTTCTTGGATTTGCAGTAAACTAGAACCTTGTGCACTTTGTAGTCATGTAGAAATAAAGTCTCTGATTTCCCTGGAATTCTTGGGGAGGTTTGATTAAAAAAATGGGTAAATTGCATTTTTCAGAGTAAAAAGTTGGAACCAAAACAAAAGAGAAAACCTGGCACCATTTGCTAGATGGCAAAAGCTTATATTGCAATTCTGAGCCATATTTCATAGTGGCTTCTCAATTCTTAGGTTAGGTATCTGCCTGAAGCAGGAGAGGATCTGTGGGCAAACATATGTGTTTTTCTGAATTAGGATTCACTGATGAACTGAATGATTTTCATTGAAAGATTTTGAAAACAAATAGCAAATGAAGGTTAAAAATTCAGAAGTTGGCCTAAATTTTCTTCTCTGAGTTCATATTTCCACAATTTATTAAACAAGGGCACAAATGTAAATGTAAAGGCCCTAGTTATTGGATGAAATGGCAGGTTTTCCCATGATATGCATAAATCCTACCAGAGAACATATTTGTTGCTAAGTTTCCAGGAAACTTGGAAATGGAATACAGTAATGCTGTATATGCAACACCTTGGACTTACAAACAACTTAAACTTGCTTGAAATCTGACTGAA
>NW_008653404.1:0-10174 GCF_000695815.1 Acanthisitta chloris | reverse complement strand
CTACACAATCTGCAGCACAGACCAACATTTCTGCTGAAGTTAGATTTTTGTTTAAAGATAATGTTATTATTAGGCAATATACCATATTTAAATCTGATTTACTACACATAGCAATATATAGTGGTAGATAATGACACACACACATACATATGTGTATGTACATATTACTTTTAAGCATTATATCAAATATAAACAGCTTACTACAGTTAGTAGTACTACAGAGTACTACTTGCTTACTACTTACTTGCTTACTACTTACTTACTACAGAGACTACACTCTGTGAGGCTAAATGTTCACCTGTTCCTGTACTTAGTGCTAGTAAAAACATCCAATAAAGAAAGAAGTGTGATAGTGGCTGTGTGCCAAATGTAGAATAAGCTACTCCTAGCATAAGATCCCACGCTGGTTACTACTAGTTTTCCCCAGTTTGCTGTCCTATAGGTCATGACACAGGGCAGCAGCACATGATGGACACTCCAGGATTGGTCTGCTCAGAAGAGGTCTACATATGAGTTAGTTGTGTTAGGATGCCTTTAAAACTAATGAAAAGAGCAAAAATCTACCAAGATACTAATTTAGTCTGAAGTAAATATTTAAAATATGTCAAATCACACTCCCTGAGGCATGTATTAAAAGTTATCTCCCGACCTTAGACTGCCAGATTACAGTCCTGCAAAGGAGCATGGGCAGTATGTCTCAAAGAGGAGAAAAACAATATTAAAAAATTTTACAAGTTTATATTTGACAAGTGACGAAAAACATCTGAACTCCCAGAATTCACACCAAGTTCAGGTTTCACAGCAAGTTCTCGTCATGACCTTAAATGCAGGAAACTGTGACCATAAAATCTTTATGAGAAATTGACCAAAATATACTGATGATCACAATGGGTAATATTAGGGAGCTTTTTGTAGGAAGCATGAAATGTTCTAATAGTTACTTTAAACAATATCTCATAACACTTGGTTTGCTCTGTCTAGATGAAGAATTTGTACAAACAGGTATTTCATCCTAGTATTAATGCTTTTTCAGTGTCCAGTGGCAGCCTAGTCTTGAAGGTTTTGTTTCTATCTTTATCCTTTCTTATTATTAGAGACAATTATGGCTTTGATATGTCTAATCTGGAAGAAGATATTTCTTCCAGGAAATATTTTAAGAGTCCAGTTAGAATCATAACTTTTTAGTGATTCAATATTCTTGTCTTAAAATGAAGTGCATTCTTCAGGCTTTTTTGACTGGACCTGAATTTTAGATTTAACAAGTTTGGGACTTTTTTCCAGAGTGCTCTTCTAGCTATATCTTTTCAGTTTAAACAATAATAATTTGGTTAGTAGCTCAAAGTTATCTTATTTTTTAGCGACTAGTGGGAAAAAATGTGAATTTTGAAATTTGTATTAGCACTTTTAATTTGTTATTCATTATGAATTACAGAGTCCTATGAAAAGAATTTGCATACTTCAATCTTCTTTTGGGTTCCCATTTACACTGTGTAGTGTTCACTATGATTGCTCATAGAATAGTACTTTGCCTGCTACAAATACTATGTCTTCTAATATTTTACTTCCTCGAAGACATCTTAATAAGCATTCAGTGTATGCTGAAATACTTCAGGAGCTGATAAGATTATATTCCAACAGGCAACTTCAAAAAGGTAGCATTAGTTTTTCCTATGTGTGCAGAAAACTGCCAAATCCTACCAGCATGTCTAATTTTCCAAAGAAAATAAACCTTAAAAACTCAGTTAGTATTCTCTCTGTATAAGGAATTTGCAATGTTAAAACTTCACGCTTTCCTTTGGGGGGGATGCTATAGGTAGAAAAGCAAAATTATCTAAGAAGTCATTAAAGAAATCATTCAATCCATTGGCTTTTGAGGTGACTAGAAGAGACATTCAAATGCCATGATTCAGTTCTTTTGGCTTCTGTTTTTGCAGATTTGGCTATGTTCAGAACAATAAAAAAAAAAAAAAAAGAAACAAAGGGGAAAGAAAGGAAAAGAAACAAAAGGGAAAAGAAAACTAAAAAAAACAACCCCACCACATACAAACCAAAAACCAACATACCAATCAACCAGAAATACCCATAAACCCCCAACTCAAATAACGACCCCCTCCCATAAATGTAGACACTTCACTGAAACGCACATGTTGGGAATGCTGATACTTGGGTTTCTCCATGTAGGCTGCACGTATGCAATCTATGCGGCTTATTTAATACACATATTTATATTTGTAGTTCAACTTCATAAGATGCTGTTTGGTTTTGGTTCCTCCTAGGCTTTCTCTGTTCTCTGTGACAGACATCTGTATTCTCAAACTCACCCTTTATTCTGTGGGATAAGGTACAATAGTTGAAACACAGTTGAGTATTATCACCTTGGTTGCACCCTGGTCAGACGTAGCTCTGCCACAGGTATCATGCCGTATCTGTCAGCTCTGCAGGTGCAATGGCATAAATACCCTACGGGAACTAAAATAGCAGCAGCAGCAGACCAAGTTTATGCACCTGAATCCACCTCTATGTTGAGTCTGTATCTGTCATCAATAGGCTGTTTTGACATATGGCAAACCATTTAAAACATTTTCCCCCAAGGTAATTTGAGTGTCCTCCAACAATTACTGCAATCAGTCATCCTGACTTCATGCAACTTTCTGTTTGTTTGTCACACTGTATTTATATACTTTTTTTTCACTCGTCCATTGCTCTGAGCATTGTCTTTTCTTGGGATCATACCACATGACATGTCCATCACCCCATAACTGATCTCTGCTCTATGGCTTTGCTCTTATATCTTCTCACATTATTTTGCCATTGCACGTGATTCTCTGCAGATTTTGCCCTTAATAGCATTTCTGTTTCATCTGTCTTAGCGTACAAATTAGGCATATTCTCCCAGCTGATATTGCAAGGTTTTTTGAGCAATTTTTCATTGCACCATTCTTGTTCTGGTCACTTCTGAAAGGAAGAAAAGAACAGAAAATGACTACTGCATAACATCTTCAGAAAATATGTAGGAATCTCAACCTTCTCACAGTTTTAAAAGGCACTTGTGGGAACAGAGCCCAAAACTCTGAAGAAGAAATAATATTTTTGCTAAACAATGTGCACTTCAAGTATTTTCCCTGTTATGTTTAAACAGCCTAAGAGGTAGGCAGCTATTGCAAAACACCTTCTACAGTTGAAAGATGGAGATAAGTGGTCCTGGAAAACAGCTCATCTTGAGCAGCTGTACCTCAAATCATTTGCCCATGTGAAAATTGGATGCCTAGGGCTGACCTCCAGGTACCATTTCTAAATGACCTGTGTCTCCCTTAGCTGCTATCTTAACGTAGTGTAGGTGACTCAGGGCTGTAGAGCATTTCAAACATGGACTGCATGTGTTGGTAAACCTTGTTGTGTCATCTATGTCAACTTTAGGGTAAATCCACTCCCTGGGAGTTACTGTTACTCCTCTCTAGTTACTGTAGGGAGACCCTAATATTTACATCAGATCTCTGAAGTGATAAAAAGCATTAGGGCTGATATGTGCTTTTAACTGGGGGAATTGAATCTCACAGGAAGCATCAGATTTCACGGCAGACCTAATTTTTAGAAGAAGGATTGGAATTATCTCAGAGCCCTTTAAAAAACACACATAACCCTTGGAAGGGATTAACGGTTTTTTTTGTTGTAGGGTCTAAGATGAGTTTTAGGCCTTGGGAGTCAGAGATGCAGATTCTCTGAGCAGGTCAGTTTCTACATGTCCCATACCGTTTACCTATTCCTCTGGGAAACATGTGAATGTTTCCCCACAGCACAAGATGAGATTGGTTTGTGATTCAAAGTTTAGTTGAATTTTTTCCTTCTAAGAACCATCAATAAAAGACACAAAAAAACCCACAAAAAAACCCACGAAACAAAACAAAACAAAACCAAAAACAAAGGTGCAGGGGAGTGCTTGCTTGGCCTGGTGTTTTTTTCTCTAATGTTCTAGCTTCTAGAGGTCCAGAAAAGCATAATATGCCCTGTTCAACCACCTACATGCAAATGTCCATTTATAACCTTTGTTCCTATTTTTCCCACTGGAGCTGGGAAGTGCAGTTCTCCTTTGAACATCAACTGCTTCGGCTAATTGCTCTTATGAGAAGTTGAGGTATTTTTTTGGAATATATCCATCAAAATCTGGTCTGCCTAGATTATAGAAGGTGTTACACTTCATCTAAACCTATTCTCTCACTATCTTTGTAAGGTCTCCCTCTCCCTGAGAGCCTCCCCTAAAGCCTGCGTAATCCTTATTCAGTCTCATTTTCTCTCTGAGAAAACCAACCAAATGCATATACGTGTTCTTTCCTGAGGAACAGGGAGCACATTAACCTTTTGAAACTGAGCTAGAAACTTGAAATAAATAGGAAAATATTTACAAATTTAGCATTTTGCATGCTCCCTGTGATATTTATGTAACTGATATTCAACTTTTTTACTAATTTTATAACTACTATTTTGCATGGTTCCTTTTATCTCACTGGCATCTCTTGCACATTGATAGATTTTCATTTTCCTCTGATTTTGCTCCCTTTTAATGTTCACTTTATATTTTGACATGCTTGCTCTGAATTTCTTTCTGCAAAACCTTTCCTCTTTTACTCTTTGTCATTAGTAAAATACAAAATGTTGTGTTATTCTGATTTTTATATTAAGCATGAATAAGTGTTAGATTCACATCATGAAAGACATAAACTGCACTTGTATAATCTCTATCAAGGAACACATTAGAATAGAATAAAAAACAATCCAGCAGTGTTTGCTGTCTACTTCACAGGCATATATTTAATTAAGTTATGCTGCTCCTAAAATTCAAGAAGCTTAATCTTTTTCTGTCCTTAAATTAAACTCCCTGTGCTCTACAATGACCAAAACAAATAATCTATGACCTACAAACAAGACACTTGCATTCCCTAAAGATTTACTTTATCTTCTCCTCTAGGTTATACATCTTTGAACCTCTCTTTTCTGTAACGACCTTCTGGTGCTCATTAGCATGCTGATTACCATTAACACAGCTATAATGCAGCAATTTTCTTGGTGTATGTCGAGGAGAAATGCTCATCAGAATGCAGTCAAGGGAGAAAATTAACTGCATAAATCTACAGCACAAACTGGATCTTGTCCAACTTTCCATGAGTCTTCCTCCCTCTGCTAGGTGTGACATCATCATCTTGCTCCCTGCTGATGGCCTAATAAGTATCCCCAGGTTCCACACTATTTAATTTACCCCTTCTCTAAGTTTTACAGTACCAGTGATAGCTGACCACCTTGCAGTGTTTTCTCTAAATATATGTTTACCTTTATTTTCATCTTCTGTCTCTCCTAATTATTCCTTGAGTTACATATGCATTTATTAAATTAAGGTTATACAAGTGTATCTGCATTTATGTGTATATCTGTGTGTCACTACTTTCATATCTTGTTAATAATTTACAGCATCATGGAGTAGGATATTTTCTAGCAAAGAACATGTTTACAGAAATAAGATTTTGGCTAAGATATATATGTTCTGATTATAAAACAATAGTTCCATATAAGAAGTGGCAAATATTGGACTAAGTATGTTGCATACATCGAGTGAAAAAGTCTTCCCAGGAAAAAACTAAACCAGCTTTAACAAACACAAACACAAAATCTGATCGTTTTTGTTGCAGACTGGTATAGTGGACAGAGAGGGGAGGTGATTCAGGCAATGAAACTTATTTAATTTAGTCAAAACCCCTTTTTTCTTTTTTCTCATAATGATTGTGATGAATAACAGTAAACCTCTACAGTTCTCTATATTTACACAGATCTTACTTTAATTCAATTATCTGGGCTAATTTGGAATAAGGGGATTAAGTTCTGAAAGATGAAACATATAGCTAAGAGAAAAACTGGCTTTGGGTATCAGAAGATATATTCAAAGAGAGGGAAAATGGGTCAAGAAAAACTATAACTGGCAAATAAGGGGGTAACCAAGAAGAAGGAGAGGAAGCAGAAGTGAATCAGGAAGAGACCTGGAGGAGTACAAATCAAATGGGAGGGAGAAGAGAACAAGAAGAAAGTATCCTACTGACCCTGGCATCATCATGTTCAGAGAGAGGAAATTTTTGGGATACTTTGTCTTTCTTGTAGACCTTAGGCTCAAATTTCCAGAGGCAGAGGAAACAAAGATTCTCATCCTGGCAGTGAATAAAGGGCTTGGCTGGACTATGCGTCTGGATCTGGAAACAAGTAGTTTCCCAAGCCTCGTGATTAAGATATGGCTAGAATGAATACTGGGAATGAAAGAAGTCAGCAAGGAAGAGTATCTGTAGCAGAGTAAGAATTCTTGTCCCCTTTCCTCTCTGTGCAGGACATATCCCTCCTTTCTGATCCCACACTCTCAGGGGTTGCACTAGACCCCCATATTTTGCTGGGGAAAGAGAGAAGCCAAGTGGAAGACAAGGGGGAGAAAGCAAAGCATAACTTCAGCAGTGCAGTACTATCACCTCCTGATAAGCCTCTGTTGCCTTCTGCTGTGTGTCTTTTGCATCATGACACTCTTGTGGTATTAATATAACTTCTGTGAGTGGTGACCATAATTCATGCAAATTTAATAGACTCCTCAGGGTAGGATCAGTTATAAGTGCACCAATCTTGGCAGAGGTTTGTTCAACCTGTTCTTAAAAACTTCCATTGATGGAGCTCTTGCGGCCTCCTTAAGCAACTTAATCTACCATTTTACAGCTAGAAATGTTTCCCAGATCCCTAAATGGAATCTCATTAATTTAAGCCCATTAATCCTGACCTCTTTCAACATCTTTATATAGTTTAAAAATATTACTATGTCTCTCCTCATTTTTCTCTCTACTTCACCATTCAGTTTTGCCTCATGTTGGTACTCATCTGCCTAAAATATCAACAGTTAACAGGCAAAACCAGACAGGAAATGTAAAAAAAAATTGTGAGTAAAATAGACACCACTGAAATTTTATGGGACAAATTCTGTCCTATGAATTCTAGAAGCATAAGGTGTCCACCGTGCCAGCTAAAGGTAAAGCAGAGGAGTGGATATCTTCAAAAAGGTCAGAGAAGTATCCCAAATGAGAATAACAAGAACAGTGGGTGAGCATGTTTTTGGTCAATGGTCAATGGATTCAGAAGTTACCTATGAGTCAGAGATATATAGTCAAAGGCTTATACCTGATTTCCTTGAGAAATGACCAGCATCACCCTCCCCTAAACAAGAGGAACATGGAGGATCACTAACTCTGTATGTCTGCAACAGAAACAACTGTATGCATTTTAGTCATGGTGAGTTCTTGTAGTTAATGGAAACAGACGTGTTTCAGGATGTGATTTCTCTCGCCTCTCTTCATGGCCTATTTTGTGGTGGCATGAATCATGCTCTCCTTAGAACTACGTCTTCCATTCCAGGAACTAAAAAGGAAGTTCAGACAACAAGCTCCAGTAGATGTCTGCGGCAGGTCAGGTTGTGTGAATTCCCTGTACACTGTGTATTTAGGCTGCCCTGGTCTCCATTTTCTGCCCACACACCAGGCAAAGTCAGAAAGGCCCTGAGTCTCACATTGCATTTACACCTTTTGCTCAGTTCATCACTGTGTTAGAGGAATCACCCTTACATTTGATGCCCATGGGTCAGAAAGTCTTTAATGTTAATTTTGCTGCTCTTTGAGACATATGAGAAAACTATCAGTGCCGTGACAACTGTATCTTTGGAAATGAGGTAACTGTCTTTGTGAACATCTAAGGTTTATATAATGATAATTTTACTTATTAGCATATTATTAAATCCATCTATTTTTATTTTCCTTGTATGAAGGAAATATCTTTATTCAGCTCTCCGCAAAGATGTTTAATTTTGCTGCTCTTTGAGACATATGAGAAAACTATCAGTGCCGTGACAACTGTATCTTTGGAAATGAGGTAACTGTCTTTGTGAACATCTAAGGTTTATATAATGATAATTTTACTTATTAGCATATTATTAAATCCATCTATTTTTATTTTCCTTGTATGAAGGAAATATCTTTATTCAGCTCTCCGCAAAGATGTTTAGAGAGACCTCGTTCTTTCCTTTAGTACTTACTAAAAATGCCTTTTTGACCAGCTAACAAAATTATCTGTTTACCTGTACCTCTTTTTCTTAGTGTAGTGTTGATTTCATGTTTTTTGTTTAAACAGGAAGTTAAAAGCAGTTTCTCTTTTTATTTGATGCAAATTATTCTGATTATAAAGAACTCATCTTCTGCAAAAAAAGAGTCAAAAGAAAGATACAGTAAGAAAAAGGTCAGGGGTTTCTGGGAAGCATATAGCAGAAATAAAATCAGGATAAAAAGGAACATTTTTGCAAAATATTATTAACGTGTCATGCTCAACAAGAAGTATGTATAGCTTATTTTCTCTGCCTTTTGACTGACAGTAACCAACAGGTAACACATTCCCTCATTATTGCAAATAACACTGACAAAGAAGAACAAAACGTTTAGTAAGTTCTATGAAAAATCAGATATCAGTATCATATTAAGGCATCTAGAAATGAAAGTCCTTCAAGCAGTTTCCAAACACAGGCAACAGGAGGAGGATGCTGTGGTGACTACTTGTACACCATGCTGTCAGCTAGATAAGAAGATTACAGAATGATCTTTTATTTAGTTCTTATGTGATTTGTGTACAAATATAAACCTTATGAAAGTATGGGGCAGCTAAAGCTCTGGTGAGATTACATCTATGGTAATTGTTGTAAGACTTGATTCCCAAGGATCCTTGCTGTATACCTGACTGTGTAGCACTGCAAGACAAAGTCAAATAATTTGCAGCAGCTCATCTGCACCTTTGCTTCCAAGGGATGGAAACCCAACACAAGGCTGGACCAGAGAATGGCTCACATGAAGGGATCATAAGGCAGTCATGGAAACTAGGATGTGCTGTAGCTTGGATCATGTCCTTCACTGTGAACTCACTTGTCTTTCTGCTGAAGTGATTATACTGAGGGAGGGGGAAGCTTTTGCTCCCCCAATTAATTTCTTAACATGGAGCTCTGGATGTTGTGATCCTATCTCTTCCCTGATTTTAGATTGCTTGATCAAACACCATGAAATGGAGGGGGGATATCACAAGTTCAGGGGCAAGCTGAGCACTAGGATCAAAAGAAAAGGAGGAAAATACAGTCATACTTTACTTTTACAATAACAAAAACAAACACTAGTGCACATGTGGTAATAGGGAGAAAAAGGCACTGCTAATGGCAATCAGCTTGTCCTACTGGTCCAAAGAATCCTAATTATTACATTTGGAAAAAGCTGTACAATACTCTGGAGGACTCAGTTACAGCAAGCTCAGCAAAAGCATCAGCTGAGCAAATGCTGGCAGCTTTTCTGTTAGAGCCTGTGCTGAGTGTAGCTGGGGATGCACTAGACACAGTAGTATCAGCAGTGGCAGACAAACTCAGTAAAAAGGCTTGGGTGCCTGGTCCTAGAAATGGAGGGTGATGCAGAAAAGCCTGCAGAAACCACAGAGCTATCTGATACACAAAGCATGCTGCCAGTTTGGCTACAAAATTTATTTGAGTGACTGAAGCCTGTTTCCTGGATCTGGCTGAACCTTCAGGCATCATGAAGCCATTGAGACTTCACTATGTTAGATGCTGGATCACACTGGATACACAGCAGCAATACTGAAATCTGCAGTCACAAGCATTCTCTTTAATAAAATGTGAATTTATCCCTCTCATATAATTAACTCTTACAGTTCTAGTTCAGAAACTGGGAAATCATTATTTAATGTGAGCTTGGCTTTACAGAGAGCAGCTTCAGACCTTGTATGTGTGAGACACATAGGAAGGGAGAGCACTAGCCTTCTTCAGTTGCACTGTTGACTGCTCTGCAGAAAAGTTTTCAGTGTTTTGTAGAAAAGGAATAAAGGGAGAGGAGAAAGAAACCAAATAGTGAGAATGTACATATCTATCCTACAAAATGCATAGTCTCTCTCTTTCCCATTTTTTTTCTGCTCAGAAAAAGCAAATCTTATCTTTTTTATTACCATTCTGAAGAAGTCATAGACATTTAAGATCTCATAATTTATTAAACATATGTTTATTTTTCTTAGAATCTGATAGGAAATTCTAACTAAGCTCCAGACCTCGCATGACACTATGAAGCACATA
>NW_008653403.1:0-212 GCF_000695815.1 Acanthisitta chloris | reverse complement strand
CCAAAACCACTAGAAAAAAATACCAAAACCACCAGAAAAAAATGACTAAAATCACCAGAAAAAAAACACCAAAACCACCAGAAAAAAATAACCAAAACCAACAGAAAAAAAACACCAAAACCACCAGAAAAAAAATGAGTAAAATCACCAGAAAAAAACACGAAAACCACCAGAAAAAAACAATCAAAAACCATCAGAAAAAAACACCAAAA
>NW_008653402.1:1316-2456 GCF_000695815.1 Acanthisitta chloris | reverse complement strand
GGACATTCCCCAACCTGGAGAAGGTCTCAGATCCATAACATCTCCATAGGGTTGTCCATGGGTCTCCAAGACCATCCCAGAGCCCAAGGGATGGACATTCCCCAACCTGGAGAAGGTCTATGGGGCTTCAGCGTCAGAAGAGCTTGGGATGGGTGGTCATGGGTCTCCAAGTGGGGTGGGACTGATGTCACTAGCTGGAGAAGGTCTCAGGGCCATAACAAGCCCATATTGGTGGTCATGGGTTTCCAAGACCATCTCAGAGCCCAAGGGATGGACATTCCCCAACCTGGAGAAGGTCTCAGATCCATAACATCTCCATAGGGTTGTCCATGGGTCTCCAAGACCATCCCAGAGCCCAAGGGATGGACATTCCCCAACCTGGAGAAGGTCTATGGGGCTTCAGCGTCAGAAGAGCTTGGGATGGGTGGTCATGGGTCTCCAAGTGGGGTGGGACTGATGTCACTAGCTGGAGAAGGTCTAGGGAGCCTCAGACCCATAACATCTCTATATGGTTGTCCATGGACCTCCAAGATCATCCCAGAGCCCAAGAGATGGATGTTCTCCAAGCTGGGGAACATCTCAAAGGTCTCAGGGCCATAACAAGCCCATATTGGTGGTCATGGGTGTCCAAGACCATCCCAGAGCCCAAGGGATGGACATTCCCCAAGCTGGAGAAGGTCCCAGGGCCATAACATCTCCATATGATTGTCCATGGGTCTCCAAGACCATTACAGAGCCCAAGGGATGGACATTCCCCAAGCTGGAGAAGGTCTCAGGGTCATAACATCTCCATATGGTTGTCCATGGGTCTCCCAGACCATCACAGAGCCCATGGGATGGACATTCCCCAAGCTGGAGAACATCTCAAGGGCCTCAGGGTCATTACAAGTCCATATGGTTGTCCATGGACCTCCCAGACCAACCCAGAGCCCAAGGGATGGACATTCCCCAAGCTGGAGAAGGTCTCAGGGTCATAACATCTCCATATGGTTGTCCATGGGTCTCCCAGACCATCACAGAGCCCATGGGATGGACATTCCCCAAGCTGGAGAACATCTCAAGGGCCTCAGGGTCATTACAAGTCCATATGGTTGTCCATGGACCTCCCAGGCCATCATAGAGCCCAAGGGATGGACATTC
>NW_008653402.1:0-1020 GCF_000695815.1 Acanthisitta chloris | reverse complement strand
CCAAGCTGGAGAACATCTCAAGGGCCTCAAGGTCATATGGTTGTCCATGGGTCTCCAAGACCATCACAGAGCCCAAAGTTGGACATCTCCAAGCCATGAGGAGAAGATTGAGCCATGAGGCCATTGCCATTGTCCCACTCATGGTGACATCTTCTCACAACCCTCCCTAGATCCCTCAGGAGGCTAAGTCAACCGTGGTGACACCTCTTGGAGAACATCTCAACCCTGAGCAACCTCTTCCTCCTCATATCTTGGACCTCTTGGAGAAGACCACCAGTGGATTGAGTGTGGACACCAGTGGGGACAGGACCATGGGACAATTTGGTCCCCAGAGAGGTGGAACTAGAAGGTCCAAGATCTGGAGCACGTCTACTATGGAGAACATCCAACCTGGAGAAGAGAAGCTCCATGGGAGCTCCTTAGAACCTCTTCCAGTGCCTCCAGGAGCTCCAAGAGAGCTCCAAGGTGGTTGTCCCATGGTCACACGTCCCCACCAAGGTCACCTTGGAGAAGTCAAGCCCAAATGGACAATTTGGGTACCTGTAGTGGAGGAGTTGACCTTCCGAGCTGTAGTCACGGTAGATGTCATAGTCCTTCTCGAAGACTCCAGAAGGTGATGAGCTGCAAGACAAGAAAGGTGGACAAGGAGTTACCAACCTCATGGACATCTCCTGGAGATGTCCATGACCCACACAACCATCAATCCCATGGGTTCCACCATGTTGGGATCTTCTCCCAACTCCCACCGTGGAGATCTGAGGGATTGATGGGTCATGTTGAGGAATGGAGAAGACGATGGCCAAAGAGTTCATGGAGGTGGTGACCACCTTGATGGTCAATCCATAAAACAGCAGATTGTCCATCAAATCATCGTTGGGAAGAGTTGAGAAGATATTAAACATCTCAAGGCTTCATCCCACCCATGGTGGTCTCCAAGGTCTCACCCTCATCAAACCATCTTGGCTTCATCCCACCCATGGTGGTCTCCAAGAGCCAGAGATGTGGTTCCTCCACCTGAGG
>NW_008653401.1:16816-68199 GCF_000695815.1 Acanthisitta chloris | reverse complement strand
CTGGACCTGGCACTGGAGGTTAGGGTTTAGGAGTTAGAGCAGTGACAGGTTAATGGTTAGACTCGATGGAGGTCTCCTCCAACCTTGATGATTCTATGATTCTAAGTACTATGTTTGCTCCAGTTCTTTAAGCACTTTCCAAATTCCAGTTCCCCATGAACTCCTGTCTGACCGAAGGGTGTAAGTCTGCATATTTCAGCTCTACTGGGCAGGGGTGACAGATGTGCTGCCATCCATCTCAGCACAGAGCAGTGGCTGGGGCTGTTTATCTGCAAGTGTTTCTCATTTCAAGAGAGCCAGCCAAGGATATTTAAAGTAGGGATATGAGAAAGCTAAAGTGATTTAGCTGGATGAGCTTGAATTTAACAGGATTACTTCTTATTTTTATTAGAAAGCTATAATGTGATTCTGCTCTCTTTTTTTTTTTCCCCAGAAAGGTCATCATGGTAACAGCAGAATTATCTGCATTCTATAGAATTCCTGCAGCAATACTATTGCACAGACTCACAGCAGTGTGGCATATTTAACTGGTTTCACCATCCATCATATATAACTGTCTACTGCACTCTCAAGCCTCTGGAAGGTTTAAAAAAATTGAACTACATTTTTCAGCTCACTGCAAATTAAGAGCACACAGAGTTCAAGCAAATCCTGAAACCAACTACCACACACAAAAGAAGTTTAGAAGAAGAAGAAATATCTGAGACAAGAGTGATTAAAAATATAATAGAAATAAAACTGCTGCAATTTCCACTTTCCCCCCACAGAGAAGGAGGCAGAGTTTCAAAGCACAGCATTACAATTATCATTAGCAGAGCTGAATGGCTGTAGCTTGGCTTCCTGTGAGAGAGTACCAGGCAAGGTTTTCTACATACATTAAAAAGCTTGACTTGGTAACACAAATCCTGGCTGACAAATGGCCAGTCACACGTTATGATATGTTCAAGAACCCACAGCTGACACTGGAGAAGGAACTATGCGACATGGGTAACTGGCTCACTCTGAGAGAGGGAACAATGACTTGTACATAAAAATAGCCTCTGCCTTTCTGAGTAATCCAAGGAAATAGTGGTTTTTTTCTGTGCAGGAGACGGAAGAATAATCAGATGCTTTGTTTGGAACAGAAGCATAAGTTTCTGAGTATCAGAGCACCTTTCCACATAGCATGGGTGAGGTGGAGTGATCAGTTTGCTCTTGTTCTGCGGATAAGAGGCACCAGTTTGATTTTGCCTTCACTATTGGTGAAGGCTGTGTACCAACAGGGCTTGGTAACACCATCTGGTTAATGCTGTTCAATCTCTTTGAATGTCTCTTTTGCTTCTTGCCCTTGGAATCAGCTTTCCGGAGTATTGCTCCATTTAAGCACAACTTTTTGTAGCTGTTGTTCTCAACGAGACAACTGTGGTTATACAACCAGACAGAAAAAAGGTGGAAAGCCTGGCCTTCTGGTTACTTAGTGACTTGGCTTTTAGTGGAGTTACCTTGGAATACTTTAGGAACTGTTGGATGGAGCATGCTGAATAGATATCAGTGTTTGCTAGACTACATTCCTTCAAAGGCAATCCAATAATAACAGACAAATCCAATTCAAAGCTAGAGCACAGCTTTCCCTTCTGGTTCTGAGCAACCAAACAAGATATTTGAGCATGACTTTTGAAAGACTTGACTTTACCCAAAGAAAGTTCAGACCCTCATCATCTCCTTCAAGCCATGTGAAAAGCAGCTACACTCAGTCTGTTACAGCCTGATTGGTGCAATAGTAACTTAATTTCTCTGATTCTATAATTAAAAAGATACTTAGACTTGTCAGCAACAACCCAGCCAGTTTGTTCTGAGTTTAAGCTCCATGACAAGCAAGATTACAATCTCCAGACTTCTGAGCATAATGCATTAATATAATTATTGATGCCTTGGTGTGATTTTTTTTCTCAATTTTCTTTTCTTTTCTCCTCCTCCTTTCTTCTCTTCCATTTTTTTCACCATCAAGACAAAACTGCATTAGAAACAGCTCTTATCATTTTAATAGTCTTTAAATTAGGCTGGCAAAGCCTTAAATAAAGAGATATTTTGTGGGAGAAAAAACCCCCAGAAAATAGAGAAACTGTTTGTAAAACATAACTCCTGTGCCCAAAGGGACATATCATTTTCATATTTTAAATCTGAATGCATTTTAGTTATTTTGTGTTTTTGCAGCAATCAGTTCACATTATGAGAATAGGGTAGTATAATTATGGAAATTAAGTACAGATTTCAGTTGAATGAACTCATCAGATGGAATTACAGCCTTTCTAGATTGGTCGTCTGGCTTTATGTCAGATGATTTGCATAAAACATTTAGCTTAATGAGAAGTAAACAACAAGACTGTGGAATGTATTAACCCAAGGGGGTCTGAGCTGACATGGAAGAAATATTAAGGTTGTAGCCCTTTTTTTTTATTTTAAAGACAAAAAGGAAGCCTTGAGAGCAGATTAAGGACATAAAGGTAATTCTGGCTTGGATCATAATTCTTCATGAGTGGTATTTTTTACCACCTACAGTCAAACACCGTGAAGTAATTTTTCAGGTTTATTTACTTTCAGTTGCCTGTAAGCAAAATCTGACATAATCTAGTTACCCTGTCAGATAGTGTTCATGGCTGCAAACATGTCTTTGTGTTCAGTAGTTGAATTTTCTTCTGGTCACTGGTCTGGAACTTGCTCAAATTACGTTCTGGGATATGTACTCATTTATCCATAATCTCTGGAGGGTCTAATTTTCATTGGGAAGTACAGAACCAAACCATACTTTTGCATCTTTAATCATTAAACTCCGAAGTGCTACCATCCCAAAAGCATATTGATAGCAAGTCTACTTAATGCACAGAATATTAAAGGGCTCTTTCTTGCAGTTCCCATGGCAGCATCTACTTCTGGGAGGGTATTCTCCAGGAGGCCTAGGGAAAGTATATGAGAGGAGATTTGAAATCACTGCTCCTCCTGTTAAGATTTTCAGGCTCTGCCTGTGGGCTGCCTCCCAGCCTGGTACAGCTGTGCCTTTCCACAATATGATTAATTCCATGCTTCATCCCATTGCAGATCCTCTCTAGACGTGTCTCCCTCTTATGCCAGAATTTGAATGTGACCATTTACCATAATCCAGAGTTGTACTTGCACTAGGGGCACCTTGTTCTCTGTTACAGCATTGTGGGCTCTGAAGTAGAAGGACTAGCAGGAAGCAGAATCCCTTCCCTAATATTTAAGAGACTTAGGACTTAATTGAGCTTTCAACACCGTATCTCCAACAACGGCAAGAACACTGACAGATGATCACAAGAGACCAAGTTAGTGGATCTTAAGGCATAACCACTCAGCTGAAAATCACCACCCCCAGCAGATGGGCAGCACTGCTGGTGGATGCAGGTGCTTCTGATCACCTGCCCATACCTGGAGAGTCTCTTCAGACTCCAGTCCCTCTGATTGCAACAAAGGCGTTTGATTACTTGAAAGAAATGTCCCCAATTAAGTAGCACTCAGCATCCTCACACGGGGAAGAATAGAAGTCTGCAAAGACAAATTAAGCCCTGTGGCTCTATCATTTAACCCACACATGAGAACATTTCAGGGAGTGACTCAGGTTAGCCAGTGAAGTGGTAGTTCAATTCCATGGCAAGGATTTTGATAAATGCAGTTCTGATCTAAAGGCATGGAATAAACGCAGTGTTTAGACAACATCCTGATGGTGTGAATTTTAAGCTTCTTTTTGTATTCTCAGTAAAAAAAAATCACCGTATGAGACAGTGTGAGTAGAATGGTATGAATAATCTTTCATCTAGAAGGCAAGGCTTCTATTACCTTTGCCTAGGCAGGAACAGTACTGGGAGAGATTGCCTTTCCCCAGTTCATGATTGCTAGTGACAACATACAGAGAAGCAAGTTACCAATTCAGTGGGTTTAGGAACAGCATGCCACATGTTGTGCTTAGGCTTCAAAATAAAAAATCATATGGCAGTAGGAAATGGAAAAAAAACCCTCTCCTTTTGCTGCCTCATGTGTTCTTTCCACTGCTGAGCTCTTTTTAATGAAAAATTGGCCCAGACTGGAAGAAGCAGGAGATGAGAAAGAAATGGTGGTGTGGAAAACTACTGACCCTTGTGTCTAGTTGAATATAGAAGTAGCATAGGTAGGGGGTTCTTTAAAAGGGTATGTCTGAATCTATGAGCTTATGGCTGGCTGCATTTAGGGAAACAAAGTGAAATGAGAAAACCTCAGTGTGCTGGATGAATGTGCAGATCTGAGGGGGAAAGATGAGTTATAGCAAATTTAAGGCTGGCGGTTCAGTGGCTCACAGCCAGCTCGAGGAGAGCAGGATCACTCCTCATTTCAGAAACATGTTACAGAAAAAGCATTTGGGACCTGCCCTGTAGCAATTCAAATCACTGGGAATTTTCCTTGTTGTTGATTTGGTGCTCCATTTTGAAGTCAGACCATGTGTCATCAGCACAAAAACCCTGGCAACCCTTCTAGCTGGTCTGGTGAATATCACCCAGAAATAAATCACTATCACACCTGCAATGGTCTCTTTAGAGAAAGAAGACTAAAGGACTCCTTAACTGCTACTTTTTAAAAATGGCCCCAGTTTTGCCCTCAGGTGACACTGAGATTCTGGGCCATCCACCTGCCTCAGACACTCCAGAATGGTCCTGCCCACAATGAGCAACTGTCACCATCTGTCCTATGGGGAATGATTGCCCTACAGATCTCAATAAAGAAAATGTTTTGGGATGGTTGGGGTGAAGGAAGCTACCACAGACTCTGGGGCTGGTGCATTTTAAAGATGTGAAGAAAACAGGTGTCCTTCCTCTGATACCAGAGAGAATGAGCACTATGTGCATTTTGTACAGCTCGAGTGGCTCAGCAGCAAAGCTGTGCCTCCTTCTATTTGTAATCCAACAGACTGATTTTCTTTCTCTTTGCCATGGTTTATGCTCTGCTATAAACCTGTATGAGGCCCTCGGCTCAATCAACTAAACAAAGTGATACTTCGTGCTTAATAAACATGTTCTACCCATTGATCACAAAATCCGTTCCAAAGGTAAATGAGCATCCAGGACATGGAGAAAAACTGCATCCAATTATAGAAGATTATGAAATGAGGCTGAATCAGAACACAAGTACCTCAGTACAAAGTACACTCCTGCTCCCTCTCCCTGTCCTTTAGGACCCTCCTTCACAGAGGTAATGCAGCTTTTGCTCAACATTTCACTGAGTACCTAAAAATTATATTTCATAGCATATGGTGCAGAATCATCTTTTTTCGAGAGTTCATGCTGAACAACTTAAACGTGATTACAAACACAGCATTCAGCAAAATGCTTGACTTGAGAAACCTGGCCCCAGGATAGCCTCTGCCTCACAGAGAAGGTGATGATACTGCTCATCAATCGATCGTCACTAGCTTATCCCTATGAGACACATTATGTCCCATCTTCCCATACTTTTGTAACACTATCCTGACCTCTAATAAAGTTTCCAGCCTCAGCCCTAGCTCCCACTCACAACTGAGCATGATCAGGTGCAGAAAATAGATGTCCACCAACATTCCTGTTGATGGTATTGATGTGATGTCTCCCAGCCATTTCTCTCAGAGACGCAGTCCAATGAGTTATGAGACACATTATGTCCCATCTTCCCATACTTTTGTAACACTATCCTGACCTCTAATAAAGTTTCCAGCCTCAGCCCTAGCTCCCACTCACAACTGAGCATGATCAGGTGCAGAAAATAGATGTCCACCAACATTCCTGTTGATGGTATTGATGTGATGTCTCCCAGCCATTTCTCTCAGAGACGCAGTCCAATGAGTTTTCCCAGAACAGGACTGGGAAATTTGAGTCTGAAAAAGTGGATTCCAGAGGGGGAAAAGACTGTCACAAAATGAATACTACCCTCCAACTCTCCTCTTAAATCTGGCTCCTTTGCAGAGAGGAATTTAAGATTCATTAAGCCAGAAATGGGAGCAGTACAAAGCACAGCCTGGTGACTACAGTATTCAGCTGGAATAGTTTGGGGATGTAATTTAAAGATTGTGAACAATGCTCAAGTGGTTTACTGCATGTGGCCTCAAGTCACTTGTCCCATAAATCAGTGTTAGAGCTCCTGATGCCTCTACCAGTGCCTCATCCATCTATGTTCCATAGACTCCTCTTCTATTAGCTACAAGTTTTTATCAATTTTGTAGCAAATGAAGTAGAGGGTAAGAAAATTCTCTGCCCTTTTTGGAGCCAAGAAAGTGATAAGGAAACTACAAACTTTCAGAACTATGGGAAGGAAAAATGTAACAAAATGTGAATCCCTTCAGATCATTCCCTCTTTGTCTGCTCAGGATCACCAGGACTTCTTACATCTTTTACTCTCTCCTCATAATGAGGGATCTGGGACTTTTCCCTCTCCATAAGATCTGCTCACAGTGCTGACAGACAGTGCTGTTTCATCCTGTTCTTAAGGCAGGGAACCAGAACAGCATTACAGGGTACATGATTGCTTCATATTTGGAACGTTAAGTGATAACTGTGTTGATATTGTGAGGGGCATTTTCCTACCATGTCCTCTGTTTGAAGTCTATACAGCCAATTAATGTCATGCTTTGAGCTTGTTCACAGAAATATCTGCTGTTCATTCCAGAACTTCCCCCATGTTTTAGATTATGTCTCTTGTGACATAAGCTGCTACACCACTCAGAAAAGCAAACAACATGTCTTGTAATCACAATTTCGTGCTTGATGCTGTCTGAGAGCACAGAAGGAAAACTGTGGCTGGAACCACAAGTGTTGGTTGAAGGAAAACTGTGGCTGGAACCACAAGCGTTGGTTGGTGTTTCAGCAGCTGTTAAAATGTATGAAAATCATATTTAGGTTTGCATAGGCATTGCTGCTCCCACATATCAAGCAAATGTGGCATTTCTGTGTGACATCTTTAAACCCAAGAGGAAGAAGATGGAAACCTTTTGCATGTCTCTTCTTCCTCAACAATTTCTTGCCCTGTGTGCTCTGACTGCAGAGCAGCTCAGCCACAGGGACTGCTCTGTCTTGCCACCTTTGCATCATAGATTAACTCCATCCTCCCTAAACACTGTGGCCCAGTTCCCACATCCCCATGGGAAGTGATGGGCACTGAGAATCTAGGCTCAGGCTGTTTTAACAGTTGACATTAGGGGCACTTGCCTATAATTGAAATCATGCTGAATTCTTAAATATCTCCTTTAAATCATTCCTGCCCACACATTTCTAGGGTTTCTGATTGTTTATGGGTGTGAGGGGTGCTAAGAGCACACACATTTGGGCAGAGTGTGTGGTGTGGCTGTGCTTCTGAATCAACTCCTGTTGGAGCTTTCCCAACAGTGAGGTTGGTAAAAATGTTGAGAAAAGACCTGTTGATTGCATCTCTGTGTAATTACTACTTCTGGAATGGGAATATGTAGTATGTATTTATTGAATTATGCTCCAAATGTGAATTGTATACTGCTGCTTCTTAATTGCCTGCTCTGATAGGTGTCTGATGATGGAGCTTTTCATCTCATTCCATTTCTGCAGGGAAAAATAAATATATTTTCCCTGTTTTTTCATTTAACAGCATGTTGACATTTTGTCACCTACAGCACACACAGATTTTAAGAATTTCAATGCCAGTGTTGCTCAGGAAATATTAAGGGGGGTGGGAAAGAGGCAGCAATAATGGAGACAAAAGTACCCAAAAGTAGATGTTATGAATAATGTGCTTCACAAAGTACCCATGGAGCTTACTGAGACTTTCTGAGAACTAAAGGAATTTTGCATCAGGTTCTTATATGGTTTACTTTGTTATTTGTTTTTCTTTTTCCAAAGCAAAGTTAAATTTTCAGCCAATATTAAGTGATGAAACTTCACTGAAATCTCTGGAAATGCAGCAGTTTATGCCAGAAGCACATGTTGTTTACAGTATTTCTAAAGAAAGGCCTAATTCAAGCAACATTTGTCACTATAAAGGTTCCTCACACATTTCACAAAATGAATTTTATAGTGATCATACTCATTTATCCATCTCTGCACACAAACAGAACTCACAAGCCTTAAAGTGGCAAAATTATTCATCTTATGGCATTGCCTTGGTTCTACTCCATAATAAATATCCTAAATATAGATAGAGTTGTATTTATTATACCTGCAGTCATTCACACAAATTTAAAAGGAGCTTCAGCAAAGGGCACCTTAGGACATGGTCTAGAGTTATTGAGAAATCTCCTGATTTAATGCATTCCCACAACCCACATGTGACTGCAGCAGTTTTATATCTTTGACAATAAAGGAGACATGCAGCTTAATTGAGTTCAATTTAGAAGGGCTGTAGAACAAGCCAGATACAGTGAAAATTCTGTATTTTATATTAGTACTGTAGCAATTTTTTAACAGCAGCTGAAACTCATTTCCACACTTCTGACTTAACAAAAGAAAACACAGCCAGGGCTCCCAAGTATAATTAAATTGGTATTCATCATTCAGCCATAAAGAGCACCATAGCACTGTGAAACTGAATCTCTGGCAGGGGGTCTTAGCCCTTCTGTTTCAATTTCCTGAAGGCCAAGACAGTTGAAAGAAGCTAAGCAAACATCCCTCCAGAAATAGGAAATCAGAATACATTTCTGTGAAAGACTGGACAAGCAGTAGCATAGCAATGAAAATCCTGAAGTGTTTACAAACACTTCAGAGGGATGCTGCACATTCTGGGACATGGGGACTCTGCATACAGATGGATAAACTCCTTTTCTTTCGAGGAGCTAATCAAAATCCTGCTGCAATGTGTGAAAAGAACTATAGTTCTGGATACATGGGTTTGATAATGTCCCTATAGTTTATTTCACCTAAACTATAGGACCACAAGGCCATGATAATCCTTGAAACATTTTCATATCATATATGGGAAAGTTTAAGTCACAGACATCACTGTGAGACAGGAGCACAACAGTCATTTAAACCACTGAAATAACCACAGAATTGCTCTTCCAAATGAACTGTTGGAAGTAACTACACTCTAGCAGTCTTAGAGTCCAGAAACAGACACAACTGACTAGGGAGGGGGTTGACTTGTTTTCACAATCACTGTCATCTCTAGAAGGGAAAAAAACCCCAAACACTGCATTTTTAGTAGAATTCCCTCATTGTGAGAGCTCTTGCTTAATGGCTCTGTATTGCTGCAGTTCCTTGAGCCTTGTGTTTGAACTTTAGTAATGTTGAAGGCAGTTCTAACAAATGCCCAGTGTGCAGCATTGTTATCTGCACTGCGCCAAGTCCACATGCATTAGCAAAGCACAAGTTTTAATCATTTATGCAAATGTATGATGTAGTGCTTTATGGCATATTAGTGAAGTATTGATTCCTGCTTGAGACTTGTGTTTATGCATTCTGTGCTAATGAAATTTGTACCAAAGACCAAATTGGACAGTGATGTCAATATACATACATATAAACAAGGATTATTTTGCAATGGTTCAGGCTCCACAGTTATTTGAAGTAGTTTTATGGGAATAAAAGCAGTGAGCAGTAAGCTAGTTGAACTACCCTCTAATGACCAATGAAAACAATCCAGATATTTTGCTTTAAATGCTCACATCACAACAGAAGCATCAGGCAGGAAGCCTTTCCCAGATCTTTTGCATTGTCAAAGGCTTTCAGCTCAAAATGAATGCAGCAAGAGTGGCTCCTGAGACACAGGCAAGTCATCTGTTATGCAGCATGTTGCATCCAGAAGCCACCTGTGTGTTGGGAGATAATGTGAAGCACTCACGTGTCAGAATGGATCCTTTGTGGGATTTCCTGAAGTTATATCTAAATAAATTTCTTCTGCCAAGATGAGCTTTCCAGCCAAAGGATAACATGATTTTTCTGAGGTCCTATTAACTCCATGGCCTCAATGTGTGTTTTTCACCTGCCTATCAGCTTTGATTTGCATCACTCGTATTTTTTCCCTCTTGCTTCAGTCAGGCTTTCTTGTTTAGCTGAATCCCTTGCTGTGGCACAGCCTCTGCTTTCCAGTTCACTCATCTCTGAACTGGGCCAGAATTCAGGTGGAGAGGATTCTCTGCTGCTGCTGTTTTCAGTCTGTATTGGCTCTTCAGTCCTTCTCAGAAGTCAATAATAAGACTAAAATAATGAATATTTTGACATGGCTGCTGACATTATGGTCACCTTTCACCAGATTTAATAATAGTATTGGAAGAGGTAGGAGAATAAGACTTATAAAAACTTGCTTTCAAAGCTGAATTCAGTAACTACTCTTAGGCTTCCAAAAAAGTAAAGTCCAAGACGTTTGGGCTGGGGCAGAGGGTAGAAGTCACAAAGTAATTTGAAAATGTTTAGATTCTTGGAGACAACAAAAGGAAGACAAGGCAGGTTATTTTGGTCCATGAATATGCTTATCAGTTAAGCACATACGAGTAAAACTTTGTGTCCTATCAATACGGAAACCTGCTGCCCTCACAGTCAGAGGAATTCTGAGTGACGGATAAAGCAGGCAAAGGAGTGCCCTGATCACTGCCTTGCTCCCTTTTGTGAATGAAATTCTACCTTAGTTTTGGAACTCCCTTCCTATCAAAACCAGCAATCATATCCCCATGAAAAGTTTTCTTTTCGATACCACTTCATTTTTTCCACAGGTTGTTCTAACTAGATATAAGGAAGACATTTTGTACCATGAGGGTGATGGGACACTGGCACAGGTTGCTCAGAGAGGTGGTGAATGCCCCATCCCTGGAACATTCAAGCTCAGGTCAGATGGAGCTTGAAGCAACCTGGTCTAGTTGAAGATTTCCTGGCTGATTGCAGGGAGGTTAGACTAGGTGACCTTTAAAGGTCCCTTCAACAAAAATATTCTATGATTCTAAGAAAACACGGGTAACATTGCTGTCAGAGACAAGAAGATGGGTGAGGATAAGGATGTCTGGTGCACCTCGCAATTGATCCTTTCTCAACAGGACTCAAGACCTTGTTTAAAGGCCTTGGCGTTCCATAAACAGACCACAGTGATTTAATGAACTTTGAATCACATTCATTGTTGAACCTCACACATCAAAGACTGAAACCCTGTTTCCCTGTTAACAAGGCACAGCCTTGTGGCCAAGCTCCCCCCTGCTGCCAGCTAGCATGCCCCAGTGCAGGGTGAAGGGCAATGTCCAAACAGAGCCATTTGGGTTCTGTGCTGACACTATTAACAAAGATGCCAATGGCAATAACACTTCTCATACAGTGGACACCTGTATGCTTGGAATAGGATAGAGAACATCAGCTCATTTCATTTTGGCTCACAAATAGCTGCAGGTGGCAAAGCTATTTGCTTGCTTACAGCCCAGAATGGACTTCAAGTATGAAGAAAAAGCCTCTATTATTCCACAGCCTCCTCCTGTCCCATCCATGTATACTCATTTAGGATTTAGCAAGACCCAGATGTAAAATGGAATATGTTCCTCGGGAAAAAAAATAAATTTGAAGTGACTTTACACAATTCTGTCAATATTCTGTAAATACAATCTCAGCCCTGCATTGTGTGGCAGGACTACAATTTGTCACAGCACAGTTATCAAAGGCACTGCACTAAACTTAACAGAGCATGAATGCTCCACAGTGAAATCAATGCTAAAAGCACAGAGATCTGAGTTCTGGCTCAAACTCCTATGTGAGACCAGAAAAATCAGTTAAAGCCCTTTCTGTGATGGCTCTGTTTGGTTACCAGGTTGTCTTGTATCTTCTTTAAAAACAACTCAGGTGAAGTATGGGAGTGGGAGGGAATGGACACGACTGGATTCTGCTGGGAGCTGCAATGCTTTGGGGTTTTAAGGAGGGTAGGCAGGACATTTGCAGCACAGCTGAGAAACTGCTGTTCATAAGAATGTGAAGAACAGATTATCAGGCCACAGAGAACAGGGAAAACCATTTCCAGAGTCATAGGGAACTGGATTTGCTGCAACTCATTGAATAGACCAAAACCAAGCTTAGAGGCACTGGGATACAGTGGGCAAAGGAGTCATCCTACTTCCCCTCCGTTTTTAAGGAGAAGACAAACTACATTTAATTACATATGAGTTTGAGAAAACAGTAATTTGTGAACCACATTTAGATCTTCAGAAGAGAAAACTTATGTCCTAGGAAGGAAGACAAAACACAAATGAAATTGAATGGTAGGAATGAAAAAATGACACAACATCCCTATACAGTTATTTTCTAAGAAGGCTCTCAGGCAATATACAAAACATGGTTAGTGAAACTCAAAAGCTTTCCTCAGTCCAAGCCATTTCCCTGTTCTTCATCTCAACCAACACTTTTGCAGCCACAAGCAAATAGGTCTTTTAGTTTATGACACACAGAGCAGAACGAGACAAGCAAACTAACAGTACCAGAAACACATTTTTGGCAATAAAGGAAGCAACTATGAACTGCAAAACTTCCAGTAGGACACACATAGCTCTATCTGCCAACAGATACCTAACCTTGCCTCTGAAGCCTCAAACAACATTTACTCCTCAGTGTACTGTGCAGGCAGCTGCAAATGGAAGAGAAAGGTTTTGAAGAGGTCTCTGCAGCGAGGCCCAGGAAAGGGAAAGAAAACCAAAAGAAGAGGCAGAGAAAACTCACTATGTTCCATCCTAGCTCTGGTGGCCAGTGGCAGCTATAAAGAAAGGCTCAAGGATGCAAAGTGACAGTGGTAAAGCAGAAATCAAGAATATACAGAGGGAATCCTCACAATGCTGCCACTCAGTAGACACAGGTTTCTGCCTCTGCAAGAGCACTGTGGTAGGGTCATAGAACCAGAGTATCCTGAGTTGGGAGGGAATAACAAGGATCATCGAGTCCAACTCCTGGCCCTGCAAAGGATAACCCCAAGAATCCCACCCTGTGCCTGAGAGCATTGGCCAAACACTCCCTGAGCTCTGTCAGCCTTGGGGCTGTGACCACTGCCCTGGGAGCTGTTCCAGTGCCCAAACACCTTCTGGAGGAAGAACCTTCTCCTAGTATCCAATCTAACCCTCACTTGACACAGATCCAGCTGTTCCCTTGGGTCCTGTCACTGGTCAGCAGAAAGAAGAGATCAGTGCCTGCCCCTCTGCTTCCCCTCCTGAGGATGCAAAGCCCCTTTGCACAAAGCCCTTGCAAAGCCCATGACTCAAATCCCAGCTCTGATATGGGATTCTGAAGTGCAGATGCCACTGTGCAGTCAGGTAATGCACCTGCACTGAGCTGCAGCAAATTTCTCAGAATAAGAGTTCTTCCTCCTTGATTTGCATATGCCAAATAATACGTTCTTTTCTTTTTTCTGTAAATCTGCATGTCTTTAAAGGATCCTAATTTTTAAATAGAAGGCATGATTTTTTTTTCATTTCTGTCATATAATGAAGCCAAATTTTCCTAGAAATTTGCCCTTATTCAGTGGAAAAATAAATCATTTTCTATACAAGCTGATAAGAAATATAAACCCAAAAATATCCCTATTATTATGTAATCTTAATTAATTATACTCTTTAATTACTTTTCTTCTGCCTTCCTTATAAAATGCAGAGCTCTACCGTTTATCTTGTTATATCTAAATTAGTAACCTCCCCAAGCAGGTGTTGCATTTGGAAGACAACATGTTGTAAGCAATTAAAGAATTGTATGTAAATACATAATTTGTCTGAGGAAAAGAAAGCTCTTTGGTGTGATTAAGTATCATTTAAAAATTTTGTGTTAAAAAAAAAGTAAACAACTTCCAAAGTGGATGATGCAGGATTGGAAAGAATATTTCCCTGGAGGATCAGCCCAAGGATCACATGGTATGTGTCTCTCTGTGATCAGATGGTGAAAGGTCTGAGTGTGTTGTCTCATTTTGCAATTTCCATTCCCAAGAGATTTTGCTCTTGTAGGAGCTGATGAACTAGAATGTGATTGCTTCTCCACTAGCTGCTCCTTAATAAGAGTGAGTATTTGTGGCACACACAGATGCTCTTGGATGCTCTCAGTGGCTCAAGATGAAGAAGGCTGTGATGGGAAGAGTGAGCAGACAGAGAATGCACAAGCAAAGGTGAACAGAAATGTTCTGATTTTTGGCCGAAAGTCTACAGATGTGAAAACTGAACCCATGCAGTGATACTTTCCCCAGTAGGTTTTACCTCAATTACATAAAACCCCAAAGGGGAGGAAAGACTTTCAGAGAGCTGCAAATAAATAACACCCACCCATGGATTTCTATCTTGGCTTACAGACCCAACTCTGCAGGAAATTTGTGAAGGACTTTGGAAAACTCCTGCACTCCACAGAACTCCTATGAGAGTGTAGGTGGAATTATCCCTATTTTACTACTGGATAAAACATTGTGAAAGATAAAAAATGAGTGAGCATTCTCTCTGCCTAATTTTGGGTGTCCACTGTTTTCCAAATGAAGGAAAACCCCCACCTGGATGCATCTCTCCTGTCAAAGCAACATATTTTTACATGAAGACAATGAAAAATGAGTGATTTTAATTCCTATTTCTGACACTAAGTATTGCAACTTCATAAGATCCATGGAGACTTTTCACTTTAATTAGACTCTTGAGGCCCTGAGTGGTTGAAATCACTTCTCAATAAACCTACATCAAGAAGTAGTAAAAGCAGAATTCCTTTCTTTCCCACCCCAGTTTCTTGGTATTGTCTATTAAGCACGCAGGGGTAGCAATCTTCTTAACAGCAGAATGAGAGAATTCCATCAGGGCTGAAGTTTCCCTCTCTCTCAAGTCAGAAATCTGTAATCCCAGTGATTGCTAGAGCCAGCAGTAGTGACCACTGCATAAGTGTGACTACAGTATGACCACAACCATAGCAGCAGGATGTAGCTGTGCATTATAATACTGCCTACCCAACCAGCACAGCCTGCTCAGCCCAGGAGGAAATTCTCCAAATCAATTTTATTTATTTTAAGGGCATATGAAATACATCACTTTTACCTTCTGTTTATCTGTGTTAGACACAGATTGCCTCTCATAGGACAAGGAAGAGCTGATGCTCAAGAAGTGAAGTTTTCCTGGTGGAACAGCATGACATATAATCTTAGATCCTTTTTAAATATGACATTTCAAGGTTCAGTGTTAAATATTTGGGGTTTTTTTTCATGTAGTCTATGAGACAGTGGAAATTAGTTAGGGTTGTTGTATACTACTGCAGCTGAAGTACCTTTAGTATCTGACTTCACTCATTTGAATGTAGCTGGGGTGTCTCCAATATACTGTACTGCAAATACACCCTGATTTGAAGACAGAGAAGTTGTTCTGCAAAGATATTCCCTGACCCCACTAGCAACAGGAACTACACTGCTTTGCTTAGGGCAAAAATAAACCCATGAGTTTTCTTTGACCACGTCACAAGGAAGCAAAAGTAATGCTGCAGCAATTTAGGAGCAAATGGGTAACTTGTAAGTCTCAGCCATTCACACCTTGTCCTACCAACCAGTACATCAAGCTGGTTCCTGCAACTCAGCTACAGCTGTGCTGGGAAGAAGATGCACTGATGTCACCTCAGGATTTCACTTGCCCTGCAAACAGGCTCTGGAAGCTGTGTGATATGCACGTCTGACAAGAAGTTGGGGAGATGCAAGCCTAAAGAACTGGCAACTCTGCACCTTGGCAGATAAAAACTGCTCTCTCCTTTTACCTTGGAGCCTTGATTTTGCCTTGCCTTCACAGATTAGAGTTGCACATGATGAATAGCATATAGCAAATTAATATTTAAGAATTCATCACCAAGAGGTAATTACTCAGCCAGCACAGGCTCACATTATTGATGCTTGGCTCCTTAAGAGGGTTTTTTTTTTGGAGTGCCTATAAACTAAATTAAGACATTTAAAACATTGTAGTATTACACATCATTAGTTTTCCTGATCTGCATATTTTAGCAATTGTTTATGTAGCATGAAGAGGTATTTCTTGCAAGTTGTTTCTGTGCAAAGCTTGGACTCAATTATCTGTTTGTAATGTCTGATAAGAGAGAAAGTATTGCTCCATGTTGTAATGGGTTGCAGGCAAATATAGAAGTAGCTCCTTTGTGTCCTCTAAAGGTGTACAGTGAAGAAAAGTCTCCAAGGCTGTGGCTGTGACCACTGTGCCCACCTTCACCTTCCTCCAGCTCTTTAGAAAACATCAGAGAAACCCTGTGGGGCCTGTTACACACGGCAAAGTACAGGCAAGTTCCTCAATCAGTTAGTCTTGGCTTTAGCCAAAGTCTGAATTGTCAACTTGCACTGTCTGAGGGGTCCAGAGTTAATCTTGCTAGGACAGGAAAGGAAGGAGCTCATTCCCACACCTGTGTTGATGCAGAAAGCTGTAGCCTTCAGCTCAGTAGCAGAGCTGTTTGTGTGCAATCGGGAGTTTAAAATCAGAATGATGTGAGAGCTCCAAAAATATCAGGGGCCAAAGTGGAGAAATACAGTCACATAAAGAAACTGAAGAATATACAATTTAAAAGTGTACCAAATACATAGGAAAAATCCATGAAGAACTTGCACAGCACAGATTTGACCAATTTTTGGAGGAGACAACTGGCAACTAGAAAAATGTTTGGATTTCCCTGCATGCACCATTGTATATTGAACCAAAACCACACAGACACTGGTCATAGTCAGTTGAATGAGAGAATTAGGATCCTGAGGGCCTGATGTGGAGTGATCTTGGGTTAGAGCCAGGTAGAGTTGGAATCACATTTGGATCAATGCCACAGGGCAAGAGGACTACACAAAAATAATTATACCAACAATATTTTGCACTGTTAAGCAACAAAGGCATGATTTTGAGGGTAGAATGCCTATTCACTTGTAATTGATCCAAATGGGATCTCATTCTTCATGAAAAGGGCTTGGAAAAGGGCCTGACAAATTGTCAGCTTTGTGCTGTACCTACATATGTTCCACAGCATACAGGGGTATAATCTTAAATTAATTCATTTTATAACTCGAACAAAACTCATCTAGTTCTGTGGTGTAGAACTGAATGGCTGCACTTGGCAGGCTTTGGGAGGCATTTAAGACCTCTCTTTATAGGCAAAATAACAAGACTCATCAATCCCATATTGTGTTCTTTGCAAAAAAACAAAACAACAAAAATTCTGACACTGGGAATACCATTTGTGAAGCATCCTTGTGTTAAACCAAAGGCTTTAATTGGCTTTGTTAAATTTTATCTGGGTAGATGTGCAACCAATAATTCAGCAGAACAGAATCAGCTATTAGTCCTCTCTCAGCCTATCAGCTCAGCCAGTGCTGTTTATTCTGTGTCTTGGGGTTTAACTAGGAAAATTTCTCTTGTCGTGATAGTTTCATAGTTACATGTTATGATCAGAGGGAAAAATAGTAATAATAAAATACACCTCTGCATAACACTGATGCCCAAACGAAAAGGCATCTGTTTTGTGCTAAAAGGATTGATTGAGACAAAACAGAGGTTCACTGGGGAGAGGCACAGGAGCTGCAGGACGGTCTGGTGTACCATGGAGCCATCTACTGGGAAGCACTGCTCTGTGCTCCTCTCCTCCACCTCCTCACCTGCTCTCACCTCCTCAACATTAACCCCTCCACACCTGCATCCATCTCTATTTGCTGTTCTTCCTCGTGCTGCAAGGCACAGGTGAATGCTAAACCTCTGATCTTAGTTGCTGCCTGTCTAGTATGGGAAAAGGAAGAAATCCCTGTGTTCAAGCTGAGTTCACTCAAGAATAAGGTTCCCTGTGTTCTGTGAGCAGGGAGGTGATTCAGGTCTGTGTCCTGCTGCTGGCCACACTCCAGTGAAGTTTAAGAAAAGTCAAAGCAGGAGAGAATTGTTGTGCTGTGAGTCTGTTGCTTGTTTCTGCAAAGAGATGGAAAAGTTTATCTTGCTTTTACAATGCACTAAAACTTCTTTTATGATGGTTTGATTCAACAGTGCTGAGACTCATTCTTCCTGCTTTGTTACAAGAAATACTGAGTAATCTCAGCTCCTACTGAGGTGGTGGGTTTTTCCTCATTTTTCCCTTTTTCTGCTTTTTTTCCCCCTGGGTTTATCCTCTTTTTCTTTGTGAAAGCTGTCTGTTCACCCAGGCAAGTGCTTTATCCAGGTGGCATGTGCTACTTTTCCCCCAGCAACTATTATATTTCCTGTAGTAGTTTTAAACGAGATCTCAGATTAAAAGAGCTATGATCAGCCACCATTTTAAAGATAACCAGAACTGCATTTGCATCTCTCTTAATCAAGATGCTTGGTAAAGGAAACAACACTCCCAAAACAACACTGATTGCTTTTCATGTCCTGCAAAATGACCTGGATAGACAATAACTGAACAAATATTCTCTAATCTGCTTTGATATTTTTTAATTTATATTTGAGCTTAGCACTGCATTGGTGTTTCCATGTAATCAGCCTTCATCCTAAGGAGAGGAAGAGTTGAAGAGTTCAAATGATGCCGCAGGGAATCCGTGTAAACATGCAATTCCTAATGGTGCAGAAGGACTCAGTTCTTCAGATAACTGAGGAAAGAGCAAAACTCTAATTTAAACACAGCCAGTTCCACATAGCTCATCAAATTTTAATTTTACTCAATATTATGTATAATTTACATATGTGTAAATAATAAATATATTAACCTTTACATTTAGTATTCCACGTTATTGTTTTTAAAGAATTTTATGGAACCCAGTGGGACCTTCTCTGTGCTTGACCTAAACTCTTGTAGACTGTAAGAGCAGCTGTGCCAGAAAAAGGGCAAAGAACTCCAGGGTTTGGATCAATACAAACAGAAAAAATGTGGAAGTTTTTATAGATGCAACATAATTATGTTGACTAGGAAACTGCTCTTTGGACCCCACACCAATCATAGGAACTTGGTGGGAATGCACAAATCTGAAAGCTAACTGCCACAAACCCAGAGACTGAACTGATAATCCTGCCCTGCAGCTCAAATAGCAGGTACATCAAAATAAAGGATGACACACTACCAGTGAAATCTAATTAGTTGTTCCCTGTTTTGAAGGTACATTTTCAGGAGTGTGTCACTAGTGCTTTAGTGCACATACAAATTGCCCAGCAGCCACTGATGCCAACTACAGTCGGTCCTCCATTAGCTCTGTTCAATTTGCTTATTTACTCTTGAATTTGACCCTGTGGAACTGGCAGAGCAGCAGTATCTGCTTACCAAACCTGTTCGTGTGATCTGCCTGAAGAATGTAGGCAGTACAGCCTTGCTGTCAAGTTTGGTCAGACCTCTGAGCATCCAGGAGAGTGTAGCACTCAAATGGGTTGAAACCAAGGACAAGGAGGATGAAATGTTAATTGCAGGATAAAGAGAGGTTTTCTTTGATGGGAGCTGGTGATGTGAGAAGTGGTAGCTGTGCTCTCACAGCATTTGGAAGGGGAATTTACATTGCTTGGTAGAGCTGACTATCAAATGTAAAGAAATAGTCACTATAGGTTACTGTCTTTCCTTCCCTCCACTAAAGCAATGTGTCCCCCATCTATTTTTTTATCCTAAACTTCATCATCCTCCACAGATGATGCAGCCAGAGGAAAGCTGTCAAACTATTCTTCTAAATGAAAAACTGTTTCTTTCCACCAAATCATTTCATCTTTAAACAATCCTCCTTATCTCACTTCATGGAAAATTTTTCTTAGAACCATTTTACAACCATTAAAAAAGGTATTTTATCCTTTTTTTTTCCTCCCTTAAATCTTGCAGTCATGATGAGCTTGTAATTAACCACAGTTTGTAGGGAATTTGTGAAACTATTATGCTATGCTATAAGGACATACACTTTATCAAGGCTTGAGCATAGTCTAATTAATAGAGATCGCATGCGGCCCATTAATTAACTCAACACAGTAATCAAACATGCAGAAATTCTGCTTAACTAACCTCTGGTGTACCCAAGGGCAATGCATTCACTGAAGAGGTGCTATGTCATATTGCTGCAGGAATACCACAGTGTTACCTTCCAGGATGGAGTGCCTGGGGGTTAATTTGGCAGAAAATACAATAGCAGAGGATGTGTTTGCAGGTGAATTTCTGAGCCCATGAAAAATTATAAATGAGTCTTAATGGAAAGTTAAAGATTTCCTGGGCAGCAACCCCTGTCTACTCATCTTCTTGCTCTAATTATTGCCCACCATCTCCCCATCCTCCTGTCACACACTTACAGCAGGGAGTGGGGCAGTTCCCCAGTGATTCACAGTTCCACAAACAGCTGGCACTACTGCACAGGCACAATGGAAGGAGAATCCCTAGCCAGAGAGATAGGGTTGTTCACACCAACTCTGAACAGTCCTTCTCTTGGACTCTAAAAGTCAGGCATCTCTAGAGTGCAGTAATGCAGATATTTCTAGAAGTTATGCTACCCTATCTCTCTCAGGAGCTTATGACAGGAGGATCATCTTTGGAGAGGCTTAATTCTTTCCTTTGGACTCTATGGAGAACCTATATTCCTAAATCAGACCGGGTTTACCCTATACATGGGAAAATTAAGTGATGTAAATTCCCACTTGAGTACTTAAATGTGACTCAACAGTGGCCAGCCAGTAATCAATAGTAGCTATTATCATAGAATCATAGAATTCTAGGGGTTGGAATGGATGTCACAGACCATCTACCTCAATCCCCCCTGCCCTGGGCAGGGACACCTCCCACCAGAGCAGGTTGCTCAAGGCTTCATCCAACCTGGCTTTGAACACTGCCAGGGTTGGGGCAGCCACAGCCTCCCTGGGCAACCTCTGCCAGTGTCTCACACCCCCACAGGCAAAAACTTTTTCCTAATATCTAGTCTAATTATCTTCATGGGGATTACAGAAACAATCCATTCCATGTCCATATTTAGGTCATCAGCTTCTTTTTAAGCCCCTTGCATTTCCTTTGTGCCCTTGGCAGATTGTTGCTTCACCAGTGTTATATTTGGGTGAATCATAACTTAAAGAAAACTATTCCTGTTTTACAGGATCCTTTACACTCAGCTGAAGGTCACTGTAAAGACAGAACAAACCCCAAATAACTGAGATAATGAAAAAATTACTTCTAAAGCAGTTTCCCCTGCTCTGATTCAATGTACTTATATTGCTAAGTAAATCAAACTCTAATAAAGCATTGTCCTCTGACATGAAATCACCATGCTATAATTCTGCTTCTAATCATTCCTGGTGCTAGGAGACAGTGAACACTATCAGTACAGGCTGTGATCTCATTCAGCCTCATGGAATTTTTATACCAGAAGGCAATACTACGTTAATCTATGTGACTTCCATATAATACAGGTCAAAATACGTCACTTGGTAGCTTCTGCATCCTGAACATATATTGTGGGTGGAGTTAGGACAGATTTTGATAAAGATAATTAAATTAAATAATGAAAGCTCTTCTATGGCTTTCTGCACATTATCCCAATATTTGGTTACTTTCTGTGTGAGATTTCAGCACCTGAAGCCTGACCTGATTTTCTGCTGGCTCCAGTTGTCTGCCACCAGGTCTCATCCTGCTTTCAGTTGCTGAGTTACTCTATTTTGGTTCAAAGTCAACTGAGGGCAGTTATTTTTCCACTGACCTACAGGTCCAGATCTTCAGCTGGAACGAGTCGTTATAGTTTAAGCAAAATTAACTGCATCTCATCCTGACTTAGCTTCTTAAATTAAGGAATTGTCTGCTGTGCCTCATACAAACTGTTCCCTCACACGGGCTTTAACCAAAGTACATGAAAACCTTGATTTCAGCCAGATAATACAATGATTACCTTGAGTTTTCCACACCAGCATGTGTATTCTGAAGCTTTTCAGCAAAGAAGTAGTGCTGTGTTGGGTCACTCTCCCTCCCCTGCCTCAGCAGAACTGGAAGAGAAAGGTGTAAAAGCTCATGGGTCAAGATAAAGACAGGGAGTTCCCTCACCAATTTCTGTCACAGGTAAAGCAGAATTGACTGGGGGAAAATTAATTTATTACCAATTAAAATAGATTTGGATGGTGAGAACAAGATAAAATTAAAACCACACTGTCCCTCCCCTTCCTGCTTTTCCTCAAGTTCAGCCTCACTGTCATTCCCAGCTCCTTAGCCTCTTCTCCCAGGAGGATGCAGGAAGCAGAGGGTCATGTTTTCCACCTAATGTCTCCTCTCTGTGGCTCCATCCTCCTCACACTTTCCCCTGCTCCATCCCAAGTCCCCTCTGCAGCTGCAGCTTCCCCAGGACAGACCCACCTGCTCCTGCCTGGGGTCCGTGGGGGCTGCCTGGAACTCCTGCTCTGCACCTGGAGCCCTTTCTCCTCATTCTCCTCCTCCTCCTCCCCCAGGGCTCACACCTCTCCCTCACACTCTCCCCCTCACTCCCTGGCACCGTTTTGCCCCTTTCTCAAGCACTGGCACAGAGGCAGCTCCAGCTCCCTGAGGGGCTCAGCTCTGTGCTGTGCTGGGGCAGCTGTGGGACCAGCAGCCCTGAGCTCACCTCACACAGACCCCAAGGAGAGTCACAACTAAAATAAAGTAAAACTCGTGGGTTGAGATAAGAACAGCTTAATAATCAAAACAAAGTAAAATATACTACTACTATTAATAATGATTGCAATAAAAAGAGAGGGAGAGATAAACCCCCAAAAGGCAAGTGATGCTCACTAGAGTTGCTCACCAGCCTGACCCCAGCAGGGATCAGCAGCTCCCACCCAACTCCCCCAGTTTATATACTGGACATGATGTTCTGTGCTATGGAATATCCCTGTGGCCAGTTTGGGCCATCTCTCCTGGCCATGCTCCCACCTGGGATCTTGTGCAGCTCCTCACTGGCACATAGGAAACTGAAAAGTTCTTGACTTATGGTAAGCACCACTCAGCAACAACCAAAACACACTGAATCCAAACCACAGCACTGCACCAGCTACGAACAAGGAAAAGAGCTCTATCCCAGCCAAATCCAGGACAGCCAGAAGACCTTCACTGCAGTTTCTGTGCCAAACCCGCAGCAAGACCCCCAAGAAACTGGGAAATTTCCTCAAGTACTGACTCCAGATTTAGATTTTCCTTCTGCAAGCTGTCATGGAGACAGTTTGGGAGCCGTTTAATATGTACAACACCGATTTTGTACAGCGATAATTGTTTTTAATCAGAATGTTGTGCAGTGCTAAGTCAAACACATTACAGAAGTCTAAATATATTATGTCAACACGGCTACTTTAAATGAAGCAGAGGTAGGCCCAGCTCAGGAGCTCCATGGAATACTGTGATTTATTGGAAGCAATGTTGATTTAGTAGTTACTATCTTGTCCCAGAAGAACCATTATCCTAATAATGTTTCTTTTTTTTTTGGGAAAGAGAAGAGGTTTAGGGATTGTGGCCTCTATATATGGAAAGAGAGAGAGAGAGAGAGAGAGAGAGAGATGTGAGGTATAGTCTTTCTGAGACAGGAGGGGATAGAGCAGCACAGAATCATAGAATCATCAAGAATGGAAGAGACTTTAAGATCAAGTCCAACTCTCCACCAGGCACTGCCACTGTAACTCCTAAACTCCCAAATCAGATCACCCAGTATCAGATCCAGGTGCTGATCTGATGAGATCCAGCATGTTGTTTGCATCACAGCTGCATTCAGTCCTGCCCATGCTGTCACTGTTATCCTTGCAATAGCAAAGGTAAGACATGCCCCTAGATGCCTGCAGGAATTAAACATTAAGGCACATTTTCTAAGTGTAACCATGTTATTGGGGGAGAGGGAGAGTCTTAAAAGCTCTCCAGGGGTTAATTGTGTACATATATTGCTTTTTAAAGAATAGATCATGGAAACATTTTGTATAGACGATAATGGGTTTGTTTGTCAAAGGTACTGTGTAATGGAAGCAGCCTCAGAGCAGCAGAGAACATGCAATTAAAAGAGAGCTCCACCAAGCTCCCATCTCTGCTGTACCCCTGCCACAAAACAGAGTTCACTGCTTATACATTCCTCTGCCACCTATTTGAAATCAATTTAAACTGGGTATTAGACATAGTAGATACTGTTCAGCATGCAGAAAACAGAGAGGGCATAATGGCAAGGAGATACGGCATGAGTAACCAGGCTCCTGTCTCCAGCCATTCCCTCTCACAATGCCTTCCATGGGCTTATCAGGTAAAAAGGGAGGAAAAGAAGAAAACCATTTGCTTCAGCTGGCAGGGGGAATCAGGAACAAATTGTCCTTAAGCACCACTCTAAGTGAATTAAAGTAACAAACTAACCTTAATGATCACTTTGGAAGCAACAGAACCTTTCAGTATTTTACTTCTCCTTTAATTCTCCACAGGGGAACAAGCAGCACCTGCTTTTCCTCAGCTTCGTCCTGTTCACTCTTTAGACCACAACTCTCTCAATGCTGTATTTTAGCCCCCACCTCCATGTCTGTATGAGGTGTTCATAGTCCATCACAATCTGTTCATATTAAAGGCATCATTTTTATTCCTAAGCATCTTAAGAGCTTTGTATTTTTTCCCTTTACAAAATCACCCTCCCACAGCAAAATATGTAGCATATTTTGCAACAAAATAGAGCAAATATGGACATTTTCAGACTATTTCCAATAATGGAAAAGAACAAAGGAAAAAGTGCAGCTTAAAAGCAATTTGCAGATATTTTTGTTATACATTCATGAGATAAAACTTCTCTCAGGCTGTGGAGCCTGAGCCTAATGATATGGGAAGGAAATAGACCTATTAGGATGGAAAATTGTGTAGCTTGGCTCTAGAACAGAATTTTCACCTGTCATTATCACTAATCTACCAGAGTCAACATCTCAAGAAGCAAGAGCTCTCCCTAGCCTTCCTCATTCTTCCCACAGAGAACCCAATGAGCCAAACAGCCTAATGCAGCAATAAATTCCATGGCATCCTTCACATAATTCTCTTTTTAACATGCCAACCTTGTCATTGCCCCTCACAGGGCAGTGTTGGGCAGTGAAGGACAAGACTATACTTGAGCACAACTTGCACTCACTGAGAAACTACCAGAGAATGCCACATAAAGCTACTACATTATGGAAATGAACTTCCTTTAAGCCTAGGAGCATGTCTCCTTGCACAGTAATTTGCAACAAAGCCATTCAACAACATTATGGTTATGGTACATTTTCATTGAAGCAACTATATTTTCTCAGGGAAAAAAAAAACCCCAACATTTTCTTCTCTCTGTGCAGGAGCTTCCACATCAGTAAGCAAAAAAGGAGACTGGATTTGCCTGTTGTGTGACAACTGTTCCACACACCAAGCGCAGGCTTCAGCTGGAACCATTAAAGGCAGCTCACCATCACTTTCCCCCCATCCTCTGTGATCTTTTACAGTCTCTTTCTCTCACAGGCTCATGTTTTTGGACACAACCCAAGGTGCACCATGTGTGTAGCACCAGGCCTATGCTATTTTGAACAGTGAAGTAGAACCACCCACCACCCTGGCTAAAATTCCGATTAATTAGGACCCCTCCAGTCTCTGTTTTCTGATGATTAAAGGCTTGAGAGAGCCTGTAGAGATGACACCTGTCAGCATGAGTTTTCGAAATGCATTAACCACACATTTAGTGGGGGTTGGGTTGGGTTTTAACTAAAGGAAGCATTTTGTTTCATTCAAGCAGTTTTAAGTACCACAAGCATAGTTCTTCAGCATAAGAAGTTATTACAAAGCTATAACCCATCTTGAAAAGGGAAGACAGCAAGGCCAAATTAAAATGGCAGATTTGGAAATTTAAATTCAGTGGCAGTTCAAGTTACACACTACACTTAGGTGAAAAAAACCCCACCCTAATTCTATTTAAGGGGCTCATTTTCCACAAATGGCTGAGCTGTTTAAGTTAAAGTGAATAAATACCTAATGAGCCATTAAAGTCTATAAGTCTGTGTGGCCTCCAGGCACTGGTCCCAGGATTCAGCCAATTATAGTTCCATAAGATAAGATGAAGACATCAGGTTGTTATTAGAATATAGAAAGGTTGAAGACACTGTTAATAAGTCACTACAGGATGTGATAAAATTGTTTAAACTATTTAAAAACTCTCAATGTGCTTTGCTAGACACATTTTTACTGCTAGGTTTTTTTACCCTGTAAAGTCTAATCCTTTCTTTGCACAGCCTTGAGAACCACACTCTGCAATATTGCATTAATACCAAAAGGTGATTTGTTTCTACATTTCCATGTTTTTAGCACGTACTCTGAAGGTTATGAAATATTAATGGTGGCAATTCCTCAACCATGGCATAGAGAGAATAGGAAGGAAAGGAAAGAAATTAGGAAATACTGGGTTTTTATAAAAAAAACCCAAAGCAACCATCCAAGAGAAGAGTCATAAATAGTGAAAGCTATATTTGCCTTTAAGCAATACCAATCTTATGGAAATTATTCTCACACAGCTCTTATATATCTATACTTATATTTTCCAAGCTGAAGAACTCAGCCTATTCATAATTGGAATTTTCTTGCGCCAAATCTGTTTATTAATCTTTAATTACTTTCCCCACATAAGCATATAAGACTTGACTATACATCCCAAATACATACAGAGAAACGTATGAAAAAAACCCTGAACACATGGGCACCAGTTCTGCAAAGATGTGTGGATATGTACCTTTTTCATCCCACTAGTTTCATATTCCCAGAGGGAACTTTTGTTTTGTCTCTCACTTCTTCACCTCTAAGGCATGTACCCGTCTTATTTCTCTTCTTTTGAACCTTTCAGTGAGTTCAATCCTGCCAAAAATCAGGCCTGGATAGACTTTTGACTTCCAGACTGATCATAACATTTTGGCACTTTCAATACTCTCTCTGAGCCTACTTCTCTGTATCCATCTGTTTTCTCTTGGCTTTACCTGGAAGACTTTTGGGGCAGAGTCTGTCTTTATTGTGTGTCTGTGTAGCACTTAGTGCAACAGCATCCTGATCTCTCTCCAGGGTTCCTTGCTGTTACTTGGCTTAACTAAGTGATATTAAAGCAGGGCATCAGGGGAGCTGCTAATGGGACAATTCACAGCGCCCGAGGTTAAGCATATGAATAAATACGTACAGAATAAGAGGCTGCCTGATGGATGCTGAAACGTTTCATTTGTGAAAGTCACAAAGCCTTTTAACATGGGAAAATTATTTCAGTATAATTTCCTTTATTACTTCCTCTCCTATGACTTAAGTATCAGTTACTTTCAAAATTGGGGTTCTGTCCTAAGAAATGCCATAGAAACCCATAGACTCTAGCATATTTTCACAAGAATATTATAAACCTCCCAGACTGATCAAGGTTTCTGACAGGCACATTTACACATTTTCATTCCCCCTGCTTTCTCACATAAATGTCCTGAAGGTTAAAGGCACACAACATTGCTGGCATAGCTTTATTTCCCAGCAGCATCATTTGCATTAAGGTTTATGCTATGCCCTGAATTAGGAAGCATCACCCCTAATCTCCTCTTGTGCCCTCAGCAGAGCTTCAGGCCGGTGCTTCTGAATTATCACCTGTGACTAATGTGGTTTCCCACTGTCACTGTTGTATTCTGTTTTGGCTCTAAGTCACCAAAGGGCAATAATCATCCCTCTAATTTCTATGATCAAATCCTCGGCTTGAGAAAAACATAATATTCAAGTGACATCAACAGCAAGAAGGCAATTATGTCAGTTTAGGGCTCAACCTGTGGATTCTCAGGACAAACTAGCACCAAATCATATAACTGCCTCAGTGGTGCAGTATAGAATCATAGAAACCACGAAATCTTATTCTCTATTTCCCATACATGTATTCCTGATCACTTCTGCAAAGGGTGCCTAACTCCACATTTACTCAAGCTTGTAAACTCTGGAATACGATATTACAATAGAAATTCCAGGCCCCTGTGAGAATGTTTTACTGTTAAGAGCAGCATCTTGCCAATGAATATGTGTCTACTGATGCCACAGGTGGGAATTTAATGAAGCACATCAGTAAGCAGGCAGCTCTTCATAGCTGTGCAAATGAAAGGCTTGATAACACTTCCTTGGAAAATACAGTACAATATTCATCCTCTAAGATAGCTTGAAACTCCTGATTTTATACTTTCCCCTCTCATTAATGCCTTGTGGCAGAGTCCCTGACTTCACAGTGGTTTTCTTTATGCCACTGCAGCCTTTCCCTTAATGGCAACTCACCAGCCCTGGATTTGTTATAGACCCAAAAAAAAAAGGAGAGAGAAAGAAGACATAGTAAAAGTTACACAACAAAGCAAATAAGGAACATGACAGTGTGACACATATATTCTAAAGTACAGCAATCCTATCTCAAGCAATAAAGAGAGGCTGAAATGTGGGACATTTGACTACTTCCAAATTACTTTTGTGTGATCCTTGCCTTTGTTTGCATCAAAGATTGCTCATAGCTGCAAATTAAATATTTTGGGAACTGCAGATAATGGAGACCCAATGGCACTTGGAGGCATGACTATGTAATGCAATCTCATTTTATTAAAGGAGATTATTTTCTTCTTTCTTGATTGTATTTCTGGGTTATTCTTTGTCATTTATTTACTGTTACTTGTGTATGATAAGCATACTGTTAGCTACAGGCCAGGAACATCATTTAAACCCTGCTTGGAACAGCTGTGTGCTTGTTGGCCTAAGACATATTGCTTTATAAGTCTCAAAGTATATTAAATACATATGGGTGACAGGAGAAAAGTGTAGCTTGGGCTTGGGAGAGAATACTGCTGGGATGTGTAAATTTTTTATTATGAATATTTTTGTGATGTAAAGGGTAGATTTCCCACAGGTTGGAGGCAAGTGTAAGTTAGCTCTTATTATTTTTAAAAGGCTCCATTCTTTGCTTACTACAAGTGGAGTAACATAAGTGGCATTTAATAACAATACAGTAAAATGTATGTTTGATTTTCCCCAAGAAAAAAAATCTAATATTTTTTTGGTTTGAAGCTACCAGAAGAAATTTTGAAATAAAAAAGATTACAAAGTATGATCGTAATTTTATCTACTGTAAACTACAATTTATCCCCATCAAAAGGTTTTAATGCAAGAACTACCTGGAAAGCCAAACCAAACTGACTAGGCAAAACTTTCCCATCTGGAATGGAAGCCAAAGAAAGAGAAATCAATTATTATCCATACTAAATACTATGCTGCAGATTAAGACATCAAATTCTCCTGCTTAAACTGTCATACAACTTTATTTGGGGTCTGCTTGGATGAGGCATTGGAATATTGTCTGTTTTGGAGTTATCTGCTAGGGCTTGAATGTTGTAAAGTTTCAGTCTCCACCTTTAGCAGCTGAATCCATAGCTCATGCTGCTGCAACACTTCTAGCTGAATCACAGTGTTCCAAAGTTCCATAACAGTTTTCATTTCAGGATCTCAGTGTGCCATGGAGCAGCATTTATGCAGCAGGAGCACAACACTTCCCAGTTTGCAAAGGAGCCAAAAGAGATTAAACAATTTCTGAAAAATCACTCAGCAAATACTAGTCAGGAAGAACTGAGGAAACAAACTCCCCCATGCCAACTTGTGTCTGGAAGCCAAAGAGCTCAGCAGTCACCATTCCCAAGCTTATGCTCCTAAGACTACATTTCACTGCTTAATATGCCCATGAAGTGGGAGCTCCTATTTGCTGATGAAATGCCCAAGCAGTGATTCTGTATTTACAGTGATTCTGTCAAACTGAACCTTTCAGAATACCATGGGGAGAAAGGTCTTCAATTATCTGCAGCGTAATCAAGAGTGTCTGTCCTCAAATCCCTTACCTCTGGTGAGCAAGCAGCTGTATATTTTCAAAACCCCAAAGGAGCAGAAAGAAAATGCCAACAAATATATTCTCTTCAGATCTAAAGAGATACCAAAAAGACATTTTAAACCAATATTTTAATGTGTTATTTAGATTTTTTTTGCTTTTGGGAGCTCTCAAAGGATACTTTATATTCCTGCAAACCCTGGTTTTAACATACATAGAAAAATCTCCTCTGTACTTTGATGTTTACTAGACTGAGCAACAGGTAAGCCTAGATCTCAGCAGCAAGGGGGAATGGTTTAGCTGTCTAGCAGGAGATAAAGGCCAGTGAGGTGTTTGCTGTGCCACTGACAGAGAGCACAAAGGATCAATCTCACACCTGAGTGCCCCTTTAGCCTGGATGGGGATGGATGGTTGTGTGACTCAGTTGGATTCATTCCCTGAGGGCTTAGAGGGATGACGTCTCTGTCCCTCCAACCTTCTGTCCAGGTGCACAGAGCAGGGCCCAGCAAGTCAGACCCAGACAGTGCACATTTAAGATTCTCTAATCTCCATTTTCTCATCCCTAATTAATAAGATTCCTCACTTGTCAAAATTAATTGGACCTACAACCCAAAAGGTGAACAGTAGGTTATTATTCTAACCACATACCCTTCAACTGTCTCTTCTTCTAACTAATGAAGAAAACAGGGTCACAAAGATGTAAGTGAGGAAATGCTTTTGTCCTCGGATTTGCTAAATTTGCTCAGAAATGACAAAAGAGTTTGCCCATCCAGATATTTTTTTCCAAATCTTTTTTAAGGAGAACCATCTCACAATGACAGAAGACATCATCATTTAACTTAGCACTCATCAAATTCAATCCACTTAGGGCTGTGCAATGTTTCACAGCCTTTAAATAGACTGAGCATTCCTTCTTTGGGAATTATAGATTACAACCATTTTACACCAGGGTAAATTAAGGCATACAGGGATTAAGGTGAACAAAACACAGAGTTTTGTGGCTCTGCTACTCTGCTTTTTGGAGACACCAAAACCCACCTGTTTTCTTATGCCAGTTTAACTGACTGATTTTGCTTTACAATCCAGGAAGGAAGTTGGAGACTTGAGACCTGAGTCTTAGTTACTACATCTAACTATAAAACTGATCTGGCTTCTAAAATAACATAACAAAAAGGTTTGGAAGGTCCTTTGAACTTGAAATAAAATAGAGAAGCCAAGAAGAAAAATTAATACACTGAAATTAAATATGGCAACAGCAAATAAACCAGACAATTTGTTACACAGTATGGATTCTGAAGGAAAACACTGCATCCATTATTTCTTATCATTGCTCCAGGAAAGAAATTCACAGCGAAGGCAAAAAAAAGTAACTTAGCAATGATTTTTCACTCATGAACCTTTCTCCAGGGATGAGTTATAAAGGAAAAATATGTTGCCTAGAAGAAGAGAGAAAACAAGTATTATCTGTGTTTGTATATTTAGTAGGACACTTGCACCCACACTTCTACTGCTATAGGAAAACCATTAAACAGCACTTTTACACTGTTTCTAATTTAGTCCTAGTACAAAGTCATAGAATTTTAGGGCTTGGAATGGACTTTCAAGATCATCTAGTCCCAACCCCTGCCCTGGGCAGGGACATCTCCCACCAGAGCAGGTTGCTCAAGGTTTTATCCAATCTGGCTTTGAACACTGCCAGGGCTGGGGTAGCCACAGCCTCCCTGGGCAACTTGTGCCAGTGTCTCACCACCCTCACAGGCAAAAACATTTTCCTAATATCTATCCTAAATTTCTCCACCTTCAATTTGAATCCATTAAATTCTATAGGGAAGAACTATTTAGTCAAGAAGTAGTAAAATCTTCGTGTAAGCTGATTCTGTGTTGCTTCTATCTTGTCTGGGGAAAGCTGAACATGAAGGTTCTCTAAATATCTGCTGGGTCACAGGGGAGCAATAACACCAACACAGATTATTTGTATCAAAATGTGCATGGGACAGGCTGAGATCTCAAAGAGAATTGAGCAGATGGGAAGACAGACAGCAATGAAGAGGTGTGCCATAATCAGGATATGAAGAGTATTCAAACAGAGAGGGGTAGGGGAGAGAGAGCAATTAGAAAAGGGTACGAAGTGTTGGTTTTAAAAGTAGTTCAGAAATATCAAAGAGTGGGAAGCCAGAAGTGATGACAGCATTTGGGGTGAAGGCAGGCATTAGATCAAAGGTAATATTACATGAAGCAGAGCATCAAACATCATAGGAAGCAGTAGGTACTGAACTGCAAAGAATAAGTAAATAGAGGAAAGGCTAGTGGAAACAGGGAAAATGTGGAGCCAGCACACTACAGAGGGAGCAGAACAGCCACAAACCCATCAGCAGTGCAAAATGACATTGCCATTTAATAAGTTTGCACCAGCTGTTCAGTGGAGGATGGAGGGATTATATTTGTTGGTTTATAAGCTTAATTGCCAAACCAAACCGTCAAATCTTTGGATATATTTGCCTACTACAAACAAGAACAATAGTATATCTTTTGCAGAGGCATTGAAATGAAGCAAAAATGTGTTTTCTGCCTCTGAAGGGGGTTTAACTAAGCATGGATCAGAAAAGCCTTAGTATTGGCCAGCCTAGAAATCTCCCAGTCTGCCAGCAGCCTGGTACCATACTGGGATGATCAGTGTCAGCATATGCCAGGGTGATACAACCTGTTGTCCTAATTCATCAGGTACACCAGTAATTAACATAAAGATATGGGATCACACATAGGCTTAAGACTCTACCCACACTTAAGTAACTTGTTGCACTGGAACTGATAAAATGAAGACTCAAAGATCCCTTGACAGTGTGCTGAGTCTCTCCTGGACCTCTCTCAGGGGGTTGTTTGGGAAATATCTCATGCTGAATTATGGATCATATAAATAAACAGAGATGGAGAGAACTGACTTACTTCCACAGGGAAAACCAAGAATGGAAAGGAAGGAAATGGTAAAGTATAGAAAAGCTGAGGTATGAAGCACAGACATTACCTATATCAAAGGATATTCCTGTTATTCTATGACAGAATAACAGCCTTATGCCTTCTGGCTCATGTTGGTACTTTGGCTAAATCTCTTAAGTAGATTAGAAAGAATTACAGACACCACTGGACAAAAAAAACCCCTACAAACAGGTAGTGTGCATGTTTTAGTATACAGAGCTGCCAACAAAGTGCTGTCATGGTACAGAAATAAACAGAGAAGCAACTTACTTGGATTCATGATGGGGATGTTAGTAAGAAAAATGGAGGTTTGGAATTTTGAGCCTTACTTGTTCTCTTCTGATGATTTCCATGCTCAGCTGCTTCCTAACCCTTTGGACAAAATTCAAGATAAATTCCTTCTCTCTTATAAAACAGTAACCCCAAGCCACTTACAGAAAGATTGCAGAAACAATATTCATGCTGCCTTATTTCATCTCTTCATGTGTTGTAATGTGGTTTTTACATTTATTGAGTTATTTCCTAGGCAGGGTAAGCTGGAATAGTCCCTCTGAATCAAAAGGGTCGTGCTAATTCCTCTGAAGGTTGCTCTGATTTGCACTCCATAGCTGGTATTTTGCAAACTAAACATATTATATTCTTCTGCATTTCTCTATTCCTAAGAAAGGCTTTAAAATAACCCAGATCACTCCAATAATATTCTGCAATAAACACACAAAACCTGAGCATGTATTCATGTCCTCTCCAGAACCTCAGGTATATGGATGGGTTTCCCATAAAGCATTAAATGGGTTTTTTTGTTAGCATTCAAAAGAATGTTTTGTTGGTGCCTCCAGACATTTTTCATTTCCCACTTCAAGCAGTATTCAGTATTTATCAGACCTCCTCATGCTTCTCTAATTGGATTCTTTGCCCATTTGAAATGCACAGCCACATTCCACCCAGAACAATACATCCACACCAAACACACCTTGTTTAAAAATACATAAGTACATTTCTTGTTTGAGCACAGAAAAAAAAACATTTCAAATTCCTCAAGAAAAACTTCAAGGACATCAGAAGACCCAGGGCAGGCTGATACTGACCCAGCAGAAGTGAGACCTGTGATAATTTCCCTTTAATCCAGTTTTCTCCTACAATCACCTATTGCTTATTCTTCTGCGTCAATAACTTTGTTTGTATTTTGAAATGTTCCTGAGACCTCTTTGCCATACCCTGAAGTTTCCATACGCTTCAAGAAGCAGCACAGCACCTGAAGCTCAAGGCACAAAACACACCTGAAAACACACAAACCACAATCTTGTTATTCAGGAGGGCACGTCCATCTCACAAAACTGATAAAATATAGGCAATCGCTTTCCAGAAGATGCCATTGCATTACTATCACACTGAGAAATTTACTGTCTGAAATATTATATAAAGCAATGACTAAAGCAAGAGCAGCAATGCAGCATTTTACAATGCACAGCAAAAATCAACACCTAGGAGAGAATTTTAAGGGCTACCATAGAGACTGAAATCTCTGTAATGATCTATAGACATCATCTGAGAGCTGGAACCAAGCCTCTGTGAGATTTGGGGTAGAACCATAGAGAACTACAATGGAAAGGTGGATATTGGTGTGAATGGATAATAAATGGGAATATCTGGATGTGGAGGCACCACAGCAGGTCTCAGAACACTCATGGCATTCAGATCCACAGCTCATCAGGGCTCCAAAAGGGTTGAAAACACATGTTCAAAACCTGGGCATGGTCACCAGTCTAAGACAACCCCAGGAGACATGAGGGGGTTTGACAGTTGATACCTCCACATACCTTTAAAATAATCATAATAAGAATTAAAAATAAAATTCATTTAAAATGCTGCTGTTCTTACTCTTTTTAGTGATTCATCTACTCTTGTATTCTGTCCTGGGTATTTGCTGCACTGTTGATACTCTGACGCAGCAGTGTTGCCTACAGGAATTCTGAAAGAAGACCTGGATCAGGACTTTAATCCTATTACTGATTGTGACTATTTTCTGATTGACTGGATTAGTTATTCTGCAGATTTTCCCCTGAAAATGTCTTGATGCCTCTTATTGCTAGAACATGTGTGACCACTGCACAATGGTCTGTCACTCACAGAACAAGCTTACAAAATTTACTGGCTGTGTATACACAGACCCCAGTGAGAGAAGGTAAATATCATTTTCCCTTCCTTTTTTTTTGACCTTAAAAAGGGCAATTCCCTGGAAGTCTGCAGTAATATGCCATAGTTTCATGTGAAGAGCTCAGCTGAGACTGTAATATGTGTCAGTCACTTGATTGGCAGCATGTGAGGAAGTGTGACTTTTTCTTCCTCGGCCCAATGAAATTTTGATGACAAATATCTCTTTGAAAATAAACCACCTTTTGTTGTTGTTTGTGGGTTTTATAGGGTTTTTAATAGTACCTGTTAGAATTCTGGACTTTTGGGCACTGTAATTCACCAAAAAAAAAAAACATTTAAGAAGTGAACATCTGCCCCAAAACACAGCTCTGGCACTGCAGCATAGTTGTGAAAATTGCCCCCCTACTAGTGGCTGCAGAGGACTTTTGGATCACAGTTGCTGGTTTCCCAGTCTGGGATGTGATGTTGGCAGCTGGAAATCAAGTCTGACTTCCTTTGTATCTATTCAGATACTCCTCAAGTGAACACACCTGTACATGTGTGGGCACCTAAGCCATGTATTGTCAATTCCTTAGAGTGTGAGGAACTGGACCAGAGACCAGAAATCCAGGGGTGGAGGGGAGCAACAAGGACTTGGGGCCAAACAGCAATAGAGCTACACTGGGAGGAATTCATCAATCAGGCAAGGCAGCTTGGACTCCACATACATAACACACAGCTTAATTCCAGAAGGGTCCTGGTAGACACAGATCATTTCCTTTGCTCCAAGTGAAGTCAGGGTTTGATCCATGGGTCAGGATTTTCAGAGGACAATAATAAGGTTCACACAACCTTTTCCTGTTCCAGTTGATAGAGCTACACTGGGAGGAATTCATCAATCAGGCAAGGCAGCTTGGACTCCACATACATAACACACAGCTTAATTCCAGAAGGGTCCTGGTAGACACAGATCATTTCCTTTGCTCCAAGTGAAGTCAGGGTTTGATCCATGGGTCAGGATTTTCAGAGGACAATAATAAGGTTCACACAACCTTTTCCTGTTCCAGTTGTTACCTGAACTCTGCCTGCTGATAACTCTCTCACTGGAGCTCTTTACCCCTTCTGACATGCCAGCTAAGATGTGTTTCTCACAAGGAACTGGGTTGGCTCAATCAGTTTAAATGCCAGTGAGGTCTTCAGAGCCCTCAAATATAGGTGTGGTTACACATAGCAGTCACTGAGCTGGAGGTTCCTAGGGGAAGTAACTGCCTGAAGTGATGAGGAGGGATGTGGGTGGATAGCACCTGGAGGAATGAGAGTAGGTAGGGAAGTTGTTAGGGAATGTGGCATCCAGCTCCCATGAAACCTCGTTAAGGTTTAAGGTAACATTTTTAGCCCTAGTTGAAAATCAGACATGGCATTCCAGAGTTTCCATTTGCAGTTTTTCTGCTCATCTGTGTGATCCTGAGAGCATGTGAGAAGCAACACACAAATTGGAATAATAGAAATTAATCACTCAGTTAAAATAAGTGCCTAAAATCCAAGCCCTCTGAAATTAATATCCAAGCACTTTCACCAAGGGCAGGACTTCACTTACTGGATGTACTCTGGCACAGAGCCAGAGGCAGTAGATCAGTGTCAGGGTAGCTACAACTGACTGCTCTGGCAGCGATGGAGCACAGGCACTTCCTATTTTTTCATTTCCTTACTCCCATTAACACATGCAAATGATTTGCCTTTCTGGGTCTCTTTTTGCTTTAGCAACCTCAGTTAATCCCCTGATAACATAGATTTTTTTTTCAGACATCCTCAGCAGACATTTATGTAATCTTTGATTTTCTTTTGAGGCAGAGGGAAGAGAGAGCAACAAGCAGTGATGGAGAGAGATGAAGAATGGCAGAGTAACAAAGCACAGGAATGAACGCAGAAGGACCTTATCCTTACATTAAGAACCTGCTCAGTAGTAATGGACTAAAATGCACAGTACAGGAACATTCAAACAGCAGAGGTGTTTGCAAGCTCTGGAATACACTTGCCAGGTAATTCTCCATTGTGTTTCATTTGTAGAAGTGTCCTTATAAGTGTTACAGAACAATGGCCTTTGCATATGCCACAGCTATGTTTTGAACATATTTTCCAGGCATATGCCATTCAGTGGCACTTGTTAAATGCTCCATCCATAAACCATTATGCTTCTCTATATTGAGGTTTCACTGCAACAGGCAGCTGTTTGACAGAGAATAAACTCCTGGGGACAGCAGCAAATCAAATTAAATATATCTCCACAGAGCTATCATAGGGGATTGCATGGCTTGATAGGCTGCATCAGGAGCAATAAACACACACAGGAAGAGCAAACCTGAGATAAATCAAGATAGACCCAATGAGCAAGCAGACAGACAAATCACCAGTGCCTCCATGAAAGTCATTAGGAGTTTGGATGTTGATTTCCACAGAACCAGTATTTCAGCTCTCTGTCTGTGGGCAGGAAGGTTTTAATCCTATAAAAGTCAGAGATTGTCTAATTAGTGTCTTTTCTCTCTCACATTATAAACTTGGTTATGGGGAATTATACTCACTGATATGCCAATAAGTGAGTTCACTGAGGGGGACAAAAGAACTGGAACATGCTAGTAGTTAAGACTTCATTCATTCTCTTTTCTAATATTTATTTTCCTTGTATAAACCTGTAACCACCCTGGAGTTTAGCAGAGGCTAAAGAAAGAAATTGGCTTGATTACTTCAAGGAACAGACCAAAACACATATTCATCTCAAACATTGGCTTATTCTCATTATGAACTTTTTTACAATCAAGACAATATGAATATTTTCTCACCTCCTACTTTTCTGGGTGCATCAAAGCCTATCAACTACAGACTGGTAGAGACAGACTCTGCACCAGGGAGGGAGGAGAAACAGCAAGAGAGATGCCAACATAGTGAATAAATTCCTCTTAATAAATAAATTCCATTAGATTAACAATGGCCGAAGCATAGAAGTGAGCACTTCAGGGCAGTGCAAAGTGCTCACATGATATCTTACCTCAATATATTTTATATCAAAAACCTGCTCTTTCAATACTCCTTTCTCAGCCACTTGTGTCAGACAGAACAGGCACAAATTCTCAGAACTATTTCCTTCTGGAAAATAAATGATAAATCTATGTAGAAGCAAGAACAGCCTTGTTCTGTTTTAAAAGCATCCACTCCTACATCATTCATTCTGTTAAGCCTCTCTCACCTAACACTGCACAGGCTCCTGATCCATCTGTGTAACTGCAGTCTACAACAGGACCTTGTTTTGTTTCTGTTTGCTCCGACTGCTCTTATCTAATCAGATGCATATTGAAAAACAGAGCAATACACCTATGCTGATCTGACTCACAGAATCATTTCTTAGCATCAAATACAACCTTTGTTTCTCCATCATGGCTCTGTCAAGCAACCCTCCCCAGGCTGCTTGGGAAGAGGTAGCACAGAAGCAGTGGACAGCTGTCCCTAAGTAGGCTCTCCTGGTATTACTTTATGCTTCAAAGTTCCTGTGAAACTCTGACACCACCAGAACTTTGTTGGCAAACAGCTCTAGATATTTCTTTCAGAACAAAGTTAGGATGAACAGGTGATCATTGTGCTCAAGTGTGCATCATCCCTAGTTCACAAAGATGCTTTAGCACCTTCTCCCCCTCAGTGCTCTGGTGATGAAACTGGGAGATAGATAACCATGTTGCCATGCAAGATGGACAAATCTGTCCCAACTTTCAGCCTCTGAAATTCTTTGCTTGCACAGGCTCGGGGGAAACATAATCAAAGAGCTAAGTTCTTTGAAGCATTTAGCTGTACCCAGCATGCTCTGCTGCTGGGGGCTGCAAGGTCTAAGCAAGAGTTTCCTCTCCAGCTGTGTTCCTGACCCCCAGAGCAGGGTGCACCACTGGGAACTTCACCTGGATAGAGGCAAATGGTCTCCTGCCACATCAGTCCTGCTGCTGGTTGCCAAAAGAAGGAAAAGGAGTGGAGATGGAGCTGAACTAAAGGAAAGCAGGAAGAGGAAAGGTGCTGAAAGGGTGTCCACGGGCAGCTGAGAAGCACAGAGCTGATGTCCACACACAGAGCTGAATTTTACTGGGTATAAAGATTGGGATAAAAGTAGCTGGAGAGCAGCCCTACAGAAAGGAGTCGGGCTCCTGATAGGACAAGGAGGAATGGGGATAAGTTGAAAGAGGGAAATTTAATTAGATATTAGGCAGAAGGTTTTACCCATGAGGGTGGTGAGACACTGCCACAAGTTGCCCAGGGAGGCTGTGGCTGCCCCAGCCCTGGCAGTGTTCAAAGCCAGGTTGGCTAAAGCTTTGAGCAACCTGGTGTGGTGGGAGGTGTCCCTGCCCAGGGCAGGGGGCTGGGACTGGGTGATCTCTAAGGTCCATTCCAAGCCCTTAACATTCTATGAGAGGCATCTGGGGGTGCTGATCAACAGAAGACTCAGTGAGTCAGCCAAGAGGGCAAATCCCATCCTGGGGTGCATCAAACACAGCTTAAACAGCTGGTAAAAAAAAAGGATTATTTGTCATCCAGGGTGTCCCTGCCCAGGGCAGGGGGCTGGGACTGGGTGATCTCTAAGGTCCATTCCAAGCCCTTAACATTCTATGAGAGGCATCTGGGGGTGCTGATCAACAGAAGACTCAGTGAGTCAGCCAAGAGGGCAAATCCCATCCTGGGGTGCATCAAACACAGCTTAAACAGCTGGTAAAAAAAAAGGATTATTTGTCATCCAGAGAGGCTGTAGCTGTCCCTGGATGCTGTTTGGATGGGGCTTGAAGCGACTTGGCCTCTTGGAAGGTGTCCCTGCCCATGGCAGGTGTTGAAGCTTCAAGGCCCCTTCCAACCCAAACCATCACTACACTCTGTGATTCTGTGGTTCTATGATCTTATTTTCTTTACCATTCTGAAGACCCAATGAGGCTTCCACAAGCACAGTTGATTTTTTTCCTCCCATTGTTTCTGTGTGACAAGCAAGAGACAGCTGAGCCCCAATTCATGAAGCTGTCAAGCAGTGTAGACTACAGTCGACAAACAGAAACTCCACTTTGCACAAATAATGTGCTACAAAAGCCCTAGCTCGGATGTATCTGCAGCCACCTCATGTTGGGCTCTCAGAATGAGTGGGATCCTGCTGTCAGGCTCAGCTCTGAGGCACCCACACTGCTCAGAGCCTGTCACACCACAGCCACACGCTGCTCCCGACAAACTGCCACCGTCACGTTACAGCAAAGCTGCAGCACTGTGCCAGAAAGGGAGCAGAGAGCTGCAGATTTCAAGCATGAGATCAAAGATCTATGGTGTAAAATGTATTTCAAACGCAGAACTATCTGAAGTTTGGGTAGACCTCAAAAGATGATTATTCAAAAATCCAATTAAAACTTTCTGCTTTGCCTAAAGCCATTCTCTTAGCTCCGACATAACTCGTTAGAACTTTACTTGAAGGAAGAATATGAAATTTCAAGGCCACCTTGTCAGGCAAATATTCGTTGAAAAAAAACCCCACAACAACATTTATTTTAAAAATTTAAGCAAACATACCTTGAATATTTAAATTGCATTTTAAATCCCATTCTGGAACATAAGATGCAAGTATATTCTTAGATACAGACTGTAACACCTTAATGATTTTTTTCACTAAAGTTTTTGCATCATTTCCTTTTATTATTTTTTTTATTTTGTAATTAAGCAGAAACAATTTGAATCATTTTAATTCTGAATCTTTCTCCACCATTCCCCACAACACTCTGAAATTCTGGCTCTGGTTAAGATTCAGGAAATGATTCCAGTTTAATCCCCAGTAATTGGATTAATGAGTTGTCTGGTTTAAAAGTCACATTTGGGGGAAAACTTCACATATCTGTTTCAGCAAATTACCTTCATTTTCCTGTGTCCTTCTCATTCTTTCAAAACACAAGGCCTATTAGTTTAAACAATTTAGTAAAAATTGCTTTTTTTACTGCCATTCTTTAAAAACGGAAGCAGAATATCTTTTATTTCCTCACAACCTGACCCAGCACCTGCCTAGTTTATCTCTTTCAGCCACCACTTGCACGTGCTGCATTTCAGGGATTATAGTTGTTAATTCTACCCACAGTGAAGAGATGATAAGGAGGAAGAGGTGGATATTGATTAATATTGTAAAGAATATTAAAAAAGCCATACAACCTTTTTGGTTTTCAATAGTTTATTGCAGTGAGCTAATGCATCCTCCAGGCAGTTATGGCATGTCCAGAAATAGCCACATGGAAAAGGAATGCAACATAAGAATCTGTATTTGCACATGTTCACTACAGTCTTGGCAGCACATAGATCTTGAGTTTGCACTTGTCACTGTGACAAAACAATCAATGCAACCCAAATCCCACTTTTTAAGAAAACAAATCTCCCATTGACTTCAACAATGGCAACACTTGAACAGAATCAGCAGATTCCAGTGTTCAGTAAACCAGATTAAGGGGGAATTTCTGAGCTTCACTCTGAGCAGCCTGCACAGACAGCAAGCCTCTGGAGCTGATACCAGCCTTCCACACTTGTTGGTAACAAGGCAAAAGTTGGCTGAAATGCCAGAAGCTGTTCTGCCAGCCCTGCACCGCTGAGGGAATTAACAGAACCTCAGGAAACTGGCCCAAGCTCTTCCCAGGAGTAGTAGCTAATGAGTAGGCTGGTACTGAATCCAGTGAAGCCAATGAAGCATGACAACTTCAGCAGGGTTTGATGTGTGTTTTGTGAACTGCCCTGTTCTGCAGGGCTTGTCAGGTGGGGAAGGGCTCCCAGGCACTGCCATAACACACCTCAGGTGCAAACAGGGACTGGGAGACACAATCCCAAATTAAGCTGTCCTCAGGCTTTCAGCTGCAATCTGAGTCTGAGGTTTAATAACTTATCCAGCATGTCAGATCACATATTGCTGTATCTCAGCATTCTCTAGGTACTTATCAGTCCTGGTACAGATTTACTTTAAGAGGAATGAGTATGCATTCAGATATTAGTTATAATATGGCAAGCGATTTTTTTTTCTAAAAAGTTCTGGATATCCTCAATAAAAAACAAAACTTAAATTTAACTACAAAGTACCTTGATCCTAACCCAATCATGCTATGCTTAATTCCCTAACTATAAGCATCAAGCTTGGAAGTGACACATCAAGGCAACTGAGCTTTCCCTATAACCTGTGTATCATGTAGTTGATGCCTCAATGGAAGATTTATGGCAGTTGCATGTGGAAAAATACCAGTCATAAGACAGTAAGTTGAATAAGTGCAGGGAAACATCTGCCCAGGCTCATGGTATGGTACTTCCCTTTAGGTCCATTTATGAGTCTTTTTTGTTGAAGACAGGTACTCAAACATTTAGACAACATTCCAGTGGTTAACACCTTTGCTTGAGAAATGTTTGGGTTCAGATTTCTCAAAAAAATTCAAGTGCTGTTGGAAGCAGAAAAACCCAGACAATAAATGTGATGACTTATTCCTAATTTTCTAAAGAAAACAATGCTAAAAATTTGCAAACTGTTCCTGGCATGATGACCATAACCTGGATCTCTGCCTTCCTAGGGGAGGGTCCGTATCAAGAGGCTGAAGAATCAGGCTACCTTTACCTTCCTCCCTCTGGTTTAATAGACCATTGTTCCCATATACCCAAGGAGGAAATCCCCCAGGAGATATGTTTTGTAGGTTATGGCAGTCAATAACTAAAATAAACTACAGTGACATACATGGGAAGTTCATCTGCTTCACAAAACACTTACTCCTTTCTATTAACAGGACTTTGTGATGGCTCAGCATCTGCAAATAAACTGAGTATCTCCCAGCCAAGCAATATTTTGCCTCTCATTATTCATCCAGGGCACATGTTAGAGCACAGATCCTATTCCACTCCACACAGCTTGCACGGAGAGGCTCTACTCCAGTGACAAGAAAAATGGCCTAAATTGATCATAAACAACCATAAGTGACAAAGTAACATAATTTCTATTGATTTGCTTTCAAAGGGAGGATGCAGCTGTGAAACTGAGATGCTTTTATATGCTGCACCTACCAGCACAGCAGCTCCCACTGCTTCCTGAGGAGTGAGCCACTGAGGGCAGCCTCCCCTTTTCCTCTCTCAACACACAATAACAGAAGGTGTTTTTCTTTAACACTGTGTGCATGATCCTCAGAGATGGCACTGTAAATGTTGCACTCTGAAAGGGACAAAAAGGAACTGGACTTCTCTCCTCTTTCTGAGCTCTGAAGACTCACTTTGACAGAGCAAGATCCTCTCCAGAGACAGTTATTGTCCTAGCAAGTAGTACAGATGGTGAATATTTATTTTCCTCTTCAGCATCTTTCATACTAAAATCACTCTTTAGTAGCCACTTGGAAAATCCAAGCACTGATAAAAAGTTAAGAATCAAGGGCCAATGAAAGAAAACTAATAGCACTTGACAGCTGATGGCTTTTATGAGCAGCCTGTCCTGCCTTCATCTTCAAATGGCCCTTCTGCACTGAAATTCGTACTGTGATTCTGATACAGAACTCACTGTAGGAAATTTTGGCTTCACATTGTTTAACTTATCAATAGAACAGATGAAGTGACCTCAGAAAGCAAAACCCAACCAATAACCAAAACCATAACAACTGTTGAAAAGGAAATAACTCTGCAGGTGCTAGAGTTGTGATGGACACCAGATGTCATGTAACAAATGGACTCATCCAGAATAGCCCCAGGAAGATGCTGCTACAGCTTTGGCTTAATCTTCTCAGCCCCACATCCCAAACCCCTTAGAACAGCTCCTGGGAACAGCAGCAAATAAAACTGATTGCTAATGCAGGAGTGACTGGTCAATCCAACATGTAGAGAAATGTGACATGGGCATGAGGTGAGGTAGCAGGGACCTGCTCATGACCTGCCACTGAACCACGTGTCAGCAGCCAAGAGTCAGTCCTGGAGCCACAGAGGGTACAGGTTTGAATTTGACAGCAAGACCTCTGGCTGGTTTGCCATACCCAAATATCAGTAACTATTTTCCTCATTTTCAGATTTGTAGGAAGGAAAAAAAGAGTTATTCCTGCTCCCCTTAAGCTGAGGGCAAATCTGCACTGCTGTCCTGGTGGTGTTAGGTCTCAGCACACAGAGGTCTGGGGAAATAACTGACGTGTTAACGAAGCATTAGCAGCTTTGCTTTTTCTTCTTTATAAGCTGCTATCACTCCATGTCACTGAACCAATCCTCATACAATTGTCTGGGGCTCCAAGTGGAAAAACCTCATTATCCTTCAAGTCCAGCTGTTAAGAATATGGGATTATGTAGCATTTCCATTTGCAATACAGCAGAAGTGTTAGCTCTTTCTGAACTATGGCCAGGAGGATGCACATTTAATTGCCCTCAGAGCTGCTCCTGCTCTAAAATATAACCATCTTTCAAACCCACTGCATTTGCAGAACCCTTGCACTGGAAGTAAGTGACCTGATTTCCTCAAACTTGAAGAGCTTAACATAACAAAGAGAGAAGGTTCTCTTTCTCTATTCTGCCCAGCTAAGAATAGCTTGTATATGTTTATATAAACAGCTAAATTTCACCTTGAAACCTGAATTCTAAGGCAGTGCAGAAAGATTAGAAAACCAAACAGGAGAATGAAGTTTCTGACCACTGTTAAAACTGGGACTGGCCTGTAGTAATTGTGTGGTGAAAAGATCAGTAGCAATGCAGTGTTGATCCCAAAACTCCATCCAAAAACCTGACTAGCAAAATGCATGTGCTACAGAGAAAGGAAAAGTGATGTGTGAGCAGTTTGTTGGTCTGATATATTGACACAGGTCTGCTATTCTCAACTGTAAATGGCTACTTTTTAGTATGCTTTTCATATAAGGTGCTAAATAGACACACTGTGTATTCCCTAACATTCACATTCCAGGTCTAAAACTTGCACACCAACTTCAGAAGGAACTTTAACAAAATTCTAACAATGCCTTAAAAATATGGGCTTTGCAGTAAAATGACAACCAAGTTCTTAATGCAATAATAAAAAATAATGCCAGGAGACGACATGTCTTAATTAAGCCAAACAATTATATATACATTTGGCTCCAACCCTCCAGCTGCCCTGCCTGTCTCTTTTCCAGCCTGAACTCTCCTCTGGACCTGCAATTATTCAATCAATACCTGTGATCAACTTCTAGCATTTCCTGAGGGTGAAGCATGAACTTTAAATTTAAAACCTGCCATATGAAGCACTATATACAGACCCTACATACATATGGTTGTGCAGAAAACTTACTGTAACTACTGATCCAAGAGCAAAAACTGACAGTCACTCAAATTATTTCCTCAGGTTGTCAGGGTGAAGTTGCCTGTTCGAAGTCTCTCATAAAATTTCCAGTGGTTTTGAGCATTCAATCCTTAGTTCCCCAGATGAACATAGGAAGTGTAACCAAATAATCTTCATATTTCTTTGCACTTCTACAATGCACAGTCAGCAAGATATCCAGAGAAGGTGCAAAAAACCAAAACGAAAACCAAAACCAACTTGTATTTGGGTTTATACCACATTGCTCCTGGTATATGCACCAGAACCTCCACACACAATTCAAATGGAACTCAATTCTTCCTTAGTGGTTTTGGCAACTGAAAAATTGCTGGACACATCTGGTTTGCAAGGGGATGATAGTGGGTTTTTTTAATCCTATCCTATAAAAATCAATAAACTCATTTGTTGTATGAGAAAACTGTTGGGTTTCTTGGAACTATCCCTAAAAACATAATGAAGGCAACATGGCATGGAGAGCTGTCACTGCTAATGTGGCACCACTGCCACTGGTGGCAGCTGCTGCCTCTGCTCTCACGGGAGTAACAAGCAGTGAATGTTCTCCTGTCCTTTAACAACTGCTGCTACAAAACCTACCAGGAACAGAAACGCCAGGAACAGGTTACCAGCTTGCAGATGGAATTTGTTTCTAATAATGAATATGAAAATAGTGTATCCAATTAAATAACTTCATTCTAGGGGAAAACTGGACACTTACAGCTTTCTTCACTTCTGTTTTCACCCATGAGCAGACACACTATCACTTCTGTATTACACTCTGTGTAATTCTTTGCTTGAAAACAGGTCTGGAATTTGACCAGACACAGAATAAATGAGAAATTACAAAACAGCATGAAATTCTGTTTAGATGGGCCTTCTGCTGTGGTGAAACTGTTATCAAGGAGATGCTGAAACACACAAGACATAATTTATTGAGAAAGTTTATTGTAATGGTTTACAGGTCACAATTACCACTTTATTAAAAAAGCTCTTTATCAACTTACACATTACCAGAGCCAAAGTATAATATACATATTTAGAAACTTCTCATCTGATCCCTAAGTCTCAATATCTCTTGTTCTCCTCTCCAATTTGGACACTTCCTTAATGCTCATTACAATTTAGCAGCCACAAAATACAAACATAATATGACACACCTACTGCACCGAGAGATCCTAGTTTTTCAACACGTATGCAAGGCTTCTCCATGCTCCAGCAAAGCAAGGATTCAGTGACATTTTTAGCTTGAAAAAGGAAAATATGAAGAGGTTTCACATGAGATTTTTTTGATGAAAAAGACAGATATTATAGAAATACAACTGTAGACTATAGTTTTGATAATCTATTTGACCAAAAATTTACCTTCATTCAGTCCTTTCCAGGCACTTTGGTACTGGACAATCTATAGCAGTATTATAAAGTGCAATCTATTCAGAAACAGTTTAAACAGGTTTATTATATCAGGATAATGCTTGGCTCAAGTATTTTCCATTCAAGTTTCCACTGAGTTGTAACTGATTAAGAGAATTTTACTCAGCCTTTATTACATATCTGCATATACCAGATGTCTAGAACTTGCAGAGCCATTCAGGTTTTGCATCTCTGGCCATGTAAGCAAGACAACTGACAATCCAGATAACTCTGCACTGTGCTGAGTCAATTTGTTTTACAAGGGACATTCTCCTTTAAATACAGACACTGCAAATTATTACAGCTCCTTAGAGGTGAGGAACACTCGTTCTTAGTTTTCATAATACTGAATCAAAGCTTGCTGTTTTGCTGGAACTGAGACACCAAGGAAAGCACCTGCTCTGAGGCTTTAATGTGCTTAGTGCCCAGGTAAGCTGCACTGTTGCTGGCTGTATCCTCCAGGAAATAGCGATAGTTCACCATCAAGCCACAAGAAGCTCCAATGCCCCGAGGGCTTGTGTCTGCCATCCAGTTTATCCTCCACATCACAGAGCCATTCTGAAGATGGAAATTTGCCACTGGATTAAGAGCATAGCCACGGTGCTTCTCCCCATACAAGTACCAGGCACAAAGTCTCATCAGTGGTGACTGCAGCACCTGAATTAATTTTTCTGATCTCACCCACTCATTGTTGTTGAGGAGTTTCTTTAGCGTTTCCGTGGTAGAGTCTCCTGTGATCTCAGAGATTTCTTGCCATTCAGATTCTGTAAAAAGTTCATTTCTTCCCTGTTCTTTTGTTTGGGAGGAGAGGAGACCCACAAGCCATTTTGTGAATCCTGGGATAGGTGAAAGAGTAGAAAAAGCTTTTATCTGAGGAAGTTCATTCTGCAGGCAAAAGGAGAAAGAAAAAAATGCATGAGTGTTGTCATGATTGACACAGGGAAGTCTGAGTGAAAGAACAGCTGATAGTCTCTACTTGATGTCAAGTGAAGACAACAGATTCTGAGAAGCAACTGATACTCACAGACACATGAAAAGGTAAAAAATCAGCCTGTCAGTAACAGGTTAGTGACAGAAAACACTCAGAGCATGAAGAAAGTTTTACCACTGCCTGAATTACAGTCCTCACACACAATCTATATAAAAGTACTTATGCAATACTTACCAACACTGAGTTCTGATATACCATTTTATAGGCAGAAATAAACAAACAGAATCACATACAATAAAGAAGTTACTCTGAGAAATAATTCTTTTTTAAAAGAAATAAGCATACAAGCTTTCAACACCTTTTAAATCCCATTTATTTTTTATATCTAACTATCTTTTTTTTCAATCAAGGGCAGTTCATCATTTCAGCCTATTGTAAAATCAGGAGAGGTTTGATTTCTAGATTTTAATGGAAAGAAGTATTTCCTGAGGCTCTGAAAAAGTTCTTTACACGGGCCAGATGCTTTTCATGCTATTCTCAACCTATAAACTATACTGGTAAAGTAAGAAGAGCAGAAACACATACTTGCAGAAAAAAGAAGGTATTCACACAGTTTAATGCTTAACAAAATAAAAGTTCTTCTCTGCTCCTATTAATTTATGATTCAAACCTGTTAACTATGTAATCATATAAAGCAAAACTTACATAAGGAACACTATGTGTAACCTGAAGAGCAGACTCAGTCACTTGGAATTAACCAAAATTCTATCAGTCAATGCTGAAGGAGTGAGGGGCAAAGGAACAGAGGGAAGAGGGAGCTGAACTGAAACCACCACAGTGCTGGTTTAATTACTGCTCAAACAGGAGGAAGGTGGTAAGAACCAAAACATTCATCAACATTACAAAAGCATCTTAATGTCAACAGAAAATTGTCTTTAAATGACTACAAATTGCACTTTTCCTACTTTGAGGATTACAGAGATAACCATTAAAAAGCCATCAGAGCTCAGATGCTCCTTCCAGGAGCACATTTAATGGCACTGAGCTGACAGGTTGCCTGAGCTGCACCTGCCTGTGGTGTCCTCAGGCACTGCTGAGCTCCACACACCTGCCATCTGCAGTCTGCTCCATGAGGATGGGGAAGCCAGGGAATGCCAGCCTGGCACAGCTCTGTTACTGGCTGGAGCCAAGCACCATTTCTAGCAACTCTGATAGCTGGTTATTTACAGCACCTTCTCCCTCCCCACACAGCTCACAGCTCTTCTGGCTTCCAGCACAGTCGTACACCAGTAGCTCTGAGCTACCACCTCTTCAGTTTGGTGACTCATCACTGGACAAACAGGAGAACTTCACTGGCTCCCCTGAACTGAAGTTCTTTGACTATTACAGAACCACAGAATCATCAAGGTTGGAGGAGACCTCTAAGATGATCAAGTTCAACCCTTAACCTGTCACTACTCTAACTCCTAAACCCTAAACCATATCCTCCAGATGCCTCTTAAAACACTTCCAGGGATGGTGACTCCACCACCTCCCTGGGCAATATTCCAGTGCCTCAACACCCTAACAGGGAAAACATTTTTCCTAATATCTCATCTTCATCTTTCCCATCTCAGCTTATGGCCATTATATAGATATGTAAGCCAAAGAATTCTTCTTTTGGGACCAGGCAGGAACAAGGAAAGCAGATCAAGTTACAAAAACCCAGCATATTTCATCTCCTTCAAGAACCAAAAAAAAGAAAATTATTTCCTAAAACCACTAATTTCTGTCTCTTATTGACAAGTATTTTTGTGATCAGAGCACACAGGTGATCCTGCCTAGGTCACATGCACAACTGCTACAGCTGCCATGCTCAGACAGTGCAATATTAGTAAAAGCAATAGAAACTAGTAAAGTAGAATCCTTTTTTCAAGTTACCACTAAATAACATGATGATGTTTTACTTTTAAGGGCAATTCTGAAGCACAAGTCTTTAACACAGTCTGTGAAATACAACTATTGGGTTTTCTTGCATGTGCATTTCATAAAAGAAGAAAAGCTCTTTGTAAACCTATGGAAAGGGATGTCTGTGGAAGGCAATTTCTGCTGATCTCTTTGTACAATTTAGGGAACACAGCATTTATGAAACAAAATAGTTTATTAGGCTTGTGCTCTTACTGTGGACCATGGCTACAAGAGGCACAGATCCAGAAATATGTTTTAATTAAAAGAATGTTTCTTGGAGTAGACAGTTCAGACTCTTTAGAAAAGCTTTCCCTCTGCTTTTGAAGAAGAGAAATGACACAGCAAGCCAAAAAGAAAGGCAGAAAAGGGGAAAAATGAGAACAGAACAAAGCAACTCCACAGAATTCAAACATCTTTCCCTTCCCAACCCAATGCTAAATACTTCCCCATGGATATAAAGACTATTTACCCAAAAATCAATTAAAAATAACAGTGAAATTTGAATGCAGAATCAATCATTCAATCTTCCTTTGGTCACCTTTCATCCACCTCCTCATTGTGTTTCTCAATCAAGAATCAGATCTAATCATGTCTGGAATCCATTTTTGTTTAAAGCAGCAGGATCTTAACCACTACAGCAGAGGAAAGTTGGGCTCAGGTTCCCCCTTGGCAGCTACACCTTCCTTGACTCTACACTGCTACCACCAAACCACAGATCTCTGGAGGAGGAGGGAGAAAAATGGTACAAAAGGGAATTTTTAAAGGCCACTAGAAAAGCAGTTCAAGATATATGTTCCTGGAGAAAAAGCTGATGGCTTTCAGTTTTGTTGAGTCAGTAACAAGCAGCATCACCTCCACCTTCACTCCTCCATCAGAGCACTGACTCTGCTGTGACTGGACATAGCTGAGCTGCTGAGGCAGTTTGCTGTCACGTAATGTGACCTTCTGCATGTCAGATGGATGAATCTCTGCCCAGAAGGGAGGCCACAACTCCCTTCTGAAGAGTCAATGATCCAGGACCCTCCTGCCTGTCCTCATGATAATGATGGATGAGAACTCAGCAACTGCCTCGGATGTGACAGACCTGCAAATGAACCTCAAGGCACAGAAACACAAAACCACCAGCTATAATGAGAAGTTCCCTTTTCATGTCACATCCTAAAATAGGAGTAAGCTCCCCTCAAAGAGACTGCAATTCAAAATAAGGGTTCATTCCTCTGGGTCTTCAGAGGACTTCTTCCCTTCTGTATGACACACAGAGCACAACAGAGAGGAATAAATGGGTAAAAGTTTTCAGATTAATGGCCTATCATGAGAAATCCTGGATGTGCTGCTGGAGGGAGTGCAGATGTTACTGTTGTGCAGTGGGGATGAAGAAGAAGAGGGTTGTTAGAGGCTATTTTCCTCTAGGCAAGGATTCAAGGAATACAGAAGGTGTTTCTGACCCAAAGATGGGATTACGCTCCCTAAAGGTTTTCCTTTTTTTCCTAACTGTATTACTTATCCTATAAAAGACAATGTCTTTGAGGACACACAGCTTAGGTCTCTTTCATGATTTCCTCAAAGATATTTAGGGTTAAAACCTGAGAGGGGAAAAAGGAAGGTAATGTTGAAATTCAAGAAGCAGAAATTCTTCTTTCAGGTAAAAAAACCTGCTTGGACCATGAGCAATGGTTGCTTAGCAAAAAGCCAAGCCAGGAAGTCTTCTGCACCATCTCTGCTAGGAAATGCTATTTTGCTACTGAGCTGAGCTAACTAACAGAGTTTTTCACACGGGAGCTGATCTGGCTGGACAGTCACATGCAGAGAGTTGTGGTCAGCAGCTCATTGTCCATGTGGAAGTCAGTGACAAATGGTGTCTCTTAGGGGTCAGTGCTGGGGCTGATACTGTTGAACATCTTTGTCAGTGACACGGACAGTGGAATTGAGTGCACCCTCAGCACATATCACTGATGACACCAAGCTGTGTGGGGC
>NW_008653401.1:13895-16160 GCF_000695815.1 Acanthisitta chloris | reverse complement strand
CCCTGGCATGGTTCAAAGCCAGGCTGGATGAATCCTTGAACAACCCGGTGTGGTGGGACTCTCCCTGTCCCTGACCAGGGCAGGGGGCTGTGACTAGATGATCTCTAAGGTCCATTACAACCCCTAAAATTCTATGATTTTACGTGTCCATTGCTTCCACAGGGTAACAATTTCAATCTCATCTCCCAGCTTGCAAAACCCAGAGGGAACCTGTGCACCACCCACAATGTTAAAAGTGAGAATGAATTATTTCTTCCCATATCTGTGTGTTAACAATAACCACTGTAAAGCTCATAATTAAGTAGCTGACACTGATTTCTGGTGACATTGACTGTTCTTTGTTTTTCACCACTCTCAAGAGTGACCTGCTCACCAAGACAAGCCAAATATTCAACACGAGGTTAGTAACTCCTACTACATAAACCATAAAATGGGAAATTGTGTGTATTTTTTACTTCTTAGGACAGAGAATATATGGGAAAGTGACCCCATTTTGAAGCTACAGTAGAGACTATTACATATCTGATAAATGCTTGAATTTAGGAGCTTATCTGAGGAGGCCATTACTCATGGAAAAATAAATACATGCAGTGGAGTGTGCACATTTATGTTGTTGCTAAATTGATGTGCTAGTTTCTAAGGCTGTTGGTGGAAATCCATTAATGTTTACTTTCCTGTCAGAAACCCACACACCATTAAGAAACAGCTGCTAATTTTGGTTCAGGATAGATTTCTGTGTTTGTCTTTTTGTTGTTGTGGGGTTTTTTTTCATTGCAGAAGAGCAGAGATTTCTCCTATTATCCATATCTCATCTGAAGCTGTCTGGCACTCTGAAAGCTGCAGTCCAAGGTCACATTTTTCATCAATGAAAGCAAAGCCTGTTTTGGAAATTATGATCTCCCCAGGTCACCTAGATCAAATTAAGGTAGCAATTATCAACAGCCCAAGCAGAAAGCTAAAATCTGCCACCAATTGTTAAGCATTCTATTGAGTCACAGAGCAGCTATCACTTCTCTCCCCCAAATGCCACAGGCTATAAAATCCTAAGCAGTTTTCTCAAAGGCTTCAGCACAGTTATCTGTGTCTGTCATCTGCAGAGTGAATTGCCATGATGCACCTTCTGCGGAGCTACAGTTTGGAGTGGCTATAAACACATTCAGAATTAAGTGTCTGCCTAATGAGAACTCTGTCTGTCTCCCTCACCAGCACCTATCAGCTTGCTAGGAATGATCTGCCTGCTTGTCTTCCAGCACCCAATTTGAGCTTTGTTTGTTTCCTTGAACTTGTCTGCACTAGCTTCAAAGTCCAATTCATTTTCTGGGAACAATACAAGCTTGAATTTTAGGAATACAAGAGATTATTTCTATTGTTTACTCCCTGCTTTATATACATTAGTATCACCAAGAGGCCACACAGAATGCCCAGGGAGCCTATTCTCACATTTGTACAAGGAGAACTGGGACCAAAGTGGTATCAATGGACTAATGAATTCATCCCAAAATAATCTAAACAGGATAGGCTCAGACAACAACAGAAGCCTGCACACACACACCTTTTATATTTCCTGTGTAGCAAGCTTTTCCAGAAGCCTGCACACACACACCTTTTATATACCCTGTGTAGCAAGCTTTTGTCAAGAAATTCCCAAAAAAAGAACAAACTGCTCCTGAGAGCAGCACTTTCTCCCAGATGCCATTTGTGTGTGACACCAGCTACATCCCCAAGGTGCCATTCCCATCTCCACCACACCCCTTCCTTTCACCCAGTTATATATAACAAAACCTGTGGCAAATGCCAAATCATAATGTCTAGGTGGAGATTAAGGACTCAAACTGCAAACTGTGCACATATACCCATTTCTGTGCTTCAACTTCATCCTTCCTCCATCTGCTTAAGTTAGTGAGAGCCTCAAAAGCAGAGGCCATGGCCTTAAACTGACTGCTCAGGATTACACTGGGGGTATAATTCTGCCAGAACCTCTACTGCTGCAGTTTTCCTAACTTAATAAAAACCATTTGCAAGGAACACTTTCATGAGGGAACCAGTACTTGCCATTCTTTGAAGGTGAGAAATGCTACCCTACACGTGTCAAATTTAGCAGAGTATGTGACCAGTTAGGGCAAATAACCAAGAAGATTTCCAAAAACATTAAGCTCTACCTTAATTGTCCATCATGAGATTTTAAGGAATCTGCTACTAACTGAATTTATAGCCAGAATTTTCTAGTTTAGATACCTGTTAGATCAATGCCTTTAAAATCTTGCC
>NW_008653401.1:0-13880 GCF_000695815.1 Acanthisitta chloris | reverse complement strand
AGAGTTGTTATTAACATACTTCTAACTTTGTGCATGTCTTTTCCTGACCTAATGATACACATTCATGACAGGTCCAACTTGGAGTTTTCCTTATGAAGAATGACAGCTGAGATTTCAGTTTTGAGGTTACAATGGCACTTCCAAGTAGGAGTGTCAGAGCAGGTTACATTAAGGCAAAGTCAGATAAAGGATTTTTACTAGAGGATAAAAGAAGCTTTAAGAGTTTGTGGCACCCTGGGAAAACAGAAATCAAATAGAATTCTGCAGATCAAACAGATGTCCACAAAAGTTAACTCAAATGGCAAGTTATAAAAGTGAATTAATCACCAACAATTCAAATACAATGAAAAATAAAATACTCAACCCCTTCAAATGGTCTCCTCTTCCCAAAGCATTTATTACTTGTTAAATTAAAGAGTCTCAGCTTCTGTAACCTGGAACACTTGGTGATTTAGCAGCACTTTAAAAAAAGATTTGTTTATTGCAAAGCCATGCAAAGGTTATATAAAAAAATCCTCTTCCCATCAGGGACCTCAACCATCTATTTTCACAAAGGCTGCAGGAAGTTTGCTTAATGAGATGTAATTTTTACCCAGGACTTTTTTGCTGAGGCTGTATTGTTTCAGCTGCTGTCACCAAGTCCACTCAGCACTCCTGCTACACCATTTGATCCTTTTAAAGTGACTATAATGCTGCTCCAAAGAATTATGCCCAACCTGAATACAGACAACCTTGGAAAGTCCTTTGGTTACACCTGACCAGAGAGAAAGAACACATGTGTGCAATTAATCCGCTGAAGTAGGACTTCCACAATTTGGGGAGACAGGTAAAACAGACTGCCAAGAGAATTCCTCATTGTATGCTCTGTCTTTGCCCTGAACAATTTCCACTTTGTAGAAATTTCACAGTGAAAGCATTTTAAAGCTGAAATACACAGAGCTTTTCTCCTCTGAGGGCTCAAGTCCACAGAGGTTGGAGGCACAACATTTACACCAAAATCTGAATGAGTGTCACAAAAGTGCATCAAATAATTCAGGAAACAACAGTACGATCATTTAGAGTCACTTCACAGATGTAAAATATCTAATGGGACATGGTTCTTGCAGAATTCAAGACAAATTCAGGAACAATACTTTGGAATGAAGAGGGAGAAAGCATGAAGGAGTGGGAAGAAGAGAAAAATATTAACATCATCAAAGAGTAGAAGAAAAACTATTAGAGATAAACACTCTGGGATTGTCCTTCCTATCTTCTTTAGACCTACAGTGGTAGCCCAAAAAGGAATGATGTAGAGGCAATACATGGAGGTTATTGTACCTTTAATCTATCAATAGAGAATAAATATAAACAGGTAGTTTGAATTTTGCTACAAGTTCACAGTCATCTAAGTTCATGTCAAATTTGCCATGAAAAATCTCATTAACAGCACATTTTTCCTAACACCTCAAAGCAGAGTGTGAAATTTAAGTAGGGAGGAAGATCTCCACCTTTGGCACTGCATGGAAAGCACTCAGCTTCCAGTACTAAATAAGTTAAATTTAAGACTGAGGCATCAATTTTATTATTATCATGTATTTAAGGGCAGTTCATCTGAACTGTTTCCTATTCATCATGTGCTTGATAAGCACTGAAGAAGGGTTCCATTTTACAACAGTGAAATGTAGAGACTTTGTCATAAATGAAAATAAGAAACACATTTTTCTGTTGGACACCCCAGATTTTAGAACTTGCATCAGGTTATCTAAATATGGTGTGTCTGTTTGCCTTTAGAACTCCCTCACAACTTTGCCAGTGTTGTAAGCAATTAGAGATGGACAGAGAGGATGTCAGTAGGGTTATTTTACGAGAGCAACTCAATTATCCAGAAATTATTTTTCAGATGTGAAAGCAGATAACTGCAGGAATTTTTTCCAATTTCCCCTCAGTCAAATCAGACAGATGGCATGGCCTAATTATACCTGGACTATTGCACTGTGGACAATTAATCTAAAAGTCATTTCAAATGCAAGAAGCAACAACATTCAGACAAGATATCCATTAAAAATAAAATAAAATAAAAACTTGAGGGCAGCTAGCTCTGATTCAGCAGTTAATTAATCAATTATTTTGTAGTAGTAGAAATTTGGAGTCCAATTCCACCATGGTTACTAGACCATGGCACTAAGTGCCACATCCAGTCTCATCTTGAAAACCTCCAGGGATGGTGAATCCAACACCTCCCTGGGCAGCACATTCCAATGCCTGAGCACTCTCTCCATAAAAAAATATCTTCCTAATATCCAACCTAAGCCTCCCCTGGCAGAGCTTGAGTCTGTGCCCTCTTGTCCTGCTGCTGGTTGCCTGGGAGAAGAGACCAACCCCCCCTGACTCCAACCTCCTGTCAGGGAGTTGTAGAGAGTGATAAGGTCTCCCCTGAGCCTCCTCTTCTCCAGGCTGAACACCCCCAGCTCCCTCAGCCTCTCCTCATGGCACTTGTGCTCGAGTCCCTTCACCAGCCTCATTGCTCTTCTCTGGACCAGCTCCATGTTCTTCCAACTCTTTCTTTACACACCTTCAAAGGCTGATCTGGTAAGAAGCTCCAAGTGCAGGGAAGACCTAGCAGCTCCTCACCTTGAGCTGTGTCATGAATCAGAAACTAACCCAGCAGTACAAGGGGAGCACATTGGCCAAAGAGCACCTTAGGGACCCCCTGCCACACCTACCTGCAGCTCTTTGACAACCCTCTTGATGAGGTAGGTCCCAAGTTCCACACCCTGCAGTCCCTGCTGAGTCAAACTGATCGAGTAGAAAATTGCTGTTGTGATTTTGTCTGTATCTTCTGGCTCTAAAGGAGGCACTTCTTTCACTATGGCCTGGGAAACCGAGAATAGAACCAGTTAGTAGTAGTTATTACCATCATTATGGAGAGGAGGTCTTTCTTTTTAGCTTTTAAATATATTAACACTTTTCCTACTGTTTTATTCATTATCCTCTAAGAAACAATTAAAATCTAATGAAAAAGTAGAAAGAAGAGCTGCTTAGCCATGAGTAAGTGCAGGAAATGACTGTAATGTGGTTTAAAATTTTCAGAAGTAATCGCAACCACTTTGAAGTTTTAATCTCACTTGTTCTATTTCCTTATATATTTCTTATCTTTTATTCTTCTTGCTCTTCAACTAACCTCCAAAATTTGGACTTACATAATCCAGTTACATATACAGAATATCTCTGTAATTTTTACATGGCAATTCTCTCATCTCCTAAAAAAAATGAAACAAATCCAAATACTGCCAAATGATAAGGAATTGTGGATTTTCAATAAAGCACATTGCAAACTGAGCACTTTGCTGTGTACTAAATGCATCAGTGGCTGTACCTGGATGTTGCTGGAGATGTCACTGGTCAGTGCCACATGAAGGACTATCAATGGTTCTCCTGGGATTGCACAGTGAGAAAAAAAGTAGCATCTTCTGTAGGAGCCAACTCGACGCTTCATATCAACCCAATTTCTAACAGGATGTACAGCCTCAGAACTCAGGAAGAAAAGAAAAAACAGAAAAATTATTATTAATTTTATTTTAGAATTATTGGAATTTATAATCATTAGAATTTATATTTTGTCAATAATTCTATATCATTATGAGAACGAATTAATTCTAATTTTTCTGATACCAGTGATGAAATTCTCCAATCAAAAGAAGGAGAATCAGGCTGGAAGTGGATAAAGTAAAACTGATCAGCAAACTGTGACAAAGTGGATAGTAAAGGCATATTGCACACCCACTCACTAGAGTGTTCACCAAATTACCTTGAAGATTAAATATTACTAATTATCTTTATTTTGAAAATTTAGCTTATATAAGATCTCTTTGCCTCATCAACATTTAAGTCATGTACTTTCAAAACTCTTTAGAGCTTCATTTTTCTTCAAGCTTTTCATATACAGAATGGCACACAACATAACTTTGATAGTCATTTTCAGCTTCATCACTGCAACTTCAAATATTTGACAGAAATTCAGAAAGAAATGTAGATTCAGAGGTAAGTGTTGTGGAGCACACTGCATAAAAAGCAAGGTGCTCTCTTTACATGTGACTCTGCACCTCACCTGTTCCAGCCAGGAAGAGAAATCACAGAATCACAGAATCAATCAGGTTGGAAAAGACCTCTGAGATCATCAAATCCAACCTGGGACCTACCACCACCATGGCAACTAGACCATGGCACTAAGTGCCACCTCCAGTCTGTCCTTAAACACCTCCAGGGATGGTGACTCCATCACCTCACTACATTAGACGTGAAAAATGCTCCTGAGTGTTGGGCTGCATCAGACTTAAATCTGCTGCTGGTGCAGACTGAGGGGAGAAGGTGGCAGTGGTGAATGGAGGCAGCAGCAGTAGCACATGTGGGAGGAAATGCAGTGCTGGAAGATCTGGGTTTGTAGGAAAAACAACAGCAGCATCTCTGGGAATGTGGGAAGCGTAACTGAGAAAGCTGGAAGAAAAGACAGCAGTCTGCAAGTGCAGTGTGTGAGCTAAAGGACCAGAGGATGGGACAAACGATCCCCTCTCTTGTTAATTAAATTCAGATTTAAAAGTTTGCTCTGCAGCTTGTTAACTGCAGATATTCCTTACCTACACTTTGCCTATGGCTCAGTATTGCAAAACAGAGTCTTGAAAACAGTGGATCTGTGCAGTCACAAGCATTTCAGCACCTTTTCATCAAGGAGCCTTTCCAACCTTTAGCACTTACTCACTAATTTTCTGGAGTACTTCACAAGGTGATTGCCAAGTGACCCGTTCCAAGTTAAGGAATCCCGTGGAGAACCACTCTGACAACATGTTCTTTAGAACTCCATTCATTTCCTACAAACAGAAGAAAGATGGAATTATCTGCTAAATAAGCAAGGCAGGACACAGGAATGTGAGTAAAGATAAACTTGATTGATCCAAACCACAACACTGGGAAGTTAAAGGAACTAATGCATCTGTTTGTGAAGATTAACCATGTAAGAGTTCAGCTTTCCTGACACAGACTGAACCAAGGACAATGCTTAAAGACACTGGCTATGGTAAACTGCAGGCAGGGACATGGCAGATAAGGCAAAACTCTGCAGGTGAAAAGCAGACAATAGGTAGAAGGATTTGAGCAGCCTTGACCACAAAGCAGCAGTTGCACAGGTGCTCAGATTTCTTACATGCCGTGAAAATACCTTTCAAGAGGGTGAAGACAGAACCTTTAGGTTTTATTTAAAGATAGTCTTTACATGCTTTTCTCTATAAATACGAAAATTTGTGAGCAAGGATAATAAAAACAGCAGCATAAGAGCACAGGACTGAAAACTCAAACCAGCTTTGGAGCAGTATGAAACAGATTGAACTTAGCTGAAATATCAAATACTTTCAGAACATTCATTGCTATAGTGATTTCTGTATTCCTTACTAATTTCCTGCTGCCTGTGTTATTACAGATTTCCTGTCTAAGATTATCTGAATTTAAGAAGTATTCTTGAACTCAGCACAGCAAAAATATCCCTTAAAGAGAGTCCAAAGCTTGTTTTTCTTTCTCACATTTGCCTTGTACACAGGGCACAGTGTGGTACCAACACCAACTTACCAAGAGCCTGAGCAGAAACAGAGGCTTACCTGAAACAAATTTAATAACCATTTATTTCAAAACAAAAACTCTTCACCTTCTATTCAGACCTTTATTAAATAGCTCCTGCTGCACATAAAAGGAACAGAAATTATGCTCCAATGTACTTTAGCTTGTTACATTTAAGCAAAACAACAGGGAAAAATACAAAAATCTAATCAGAAAACACTACTTAAACCATTTTTCCTAAGTTCAGATGTAGTATCAGGACTTTCATAAAGAAAGCAAAAATATTTCCTATTATAACCAAACAAAGATGAAGGTTGTAGAGGCATTTGTCAAAAGACACATCAAAGAAGGTTCCCACTGGCCACAGTAACTGCTACAAATATTCCAAGATGGAATAAGGAGAAGATTTTCTTCCTGAATTCACTGGACTAGAAGAACGAAAATTTTCAAACCCAGAAGAGCCATTCATCTGCATACAGCAACTCTGTCATGCATGAAAAATTTATGCTATCCTATTTTTTCAATAGCATCCTCCAATCTGTAAGAAAAGCAGAGCTGACTTATTGAAGCATAAATTGACATATACTTCACCCAGTGAAAATGTCAATTGCATTGTTCTAAATTCAGGGAGTATCCATGAACTCCTCCAGGAGGTCAAGTGTCTCAAGGTTTATAAATTATTTTTTTTGGTCTTTCTCAGTTCTTTTTCAGTCATATAATAAACTGTGCTGAAAGTCTTCTGTCAACTATATTACCACCTGCACTTGTAGGATATGGCTGAGCACAGCCTGGATGTGCTAGTAAAAACAAGTCATTGAATGAATATGAAACTGAAATAATACAAAAGAAATCATCTTAAATGCATTTATAGGGGAAGGAATCTCCACTGGAAAACAAGGGAAGCCACATACTGCATGGCACCAGCATAAAAACAAACCTCTGGAAAAAACAGACATGCAACTATCCATACACATATGCCAGGCTGGATGGGGCTGAGAACAACTTGGGCTAGTAGATGCCCATGGCAAGAGGATGGAGTGAGATGGTCTTTAAGGTCCCTTCCAAACCAAACCATTCCATGCAACATGCATCTGCAACAAGCACCACTGCTGAGCTGAGAGAAATGCAGGATCACACTGAACAAAATCCACCCTAGGAAGGAACAGACTCCAGGATTTGTCACTGAAACATGGATTCAAAGTTCCTGTCCCCAAGTAACACCATCCTACACAACAGCAGTGAGGGCAGGGGAGGAAGCAACATAACAGCTAACATTAAAAAGGACACTAGCTCTGTCAAATCTTTGCAATGAGGACAGTTAAGAGGCACATACAGAGTGTACCTTCCCCTGCCTAATAAATGGGATTACTGTGCATTTGTATCCAGTGGGATGATCTGGAGGCTTACAGGACACATGTTAAACCTGTGCTGCCTTCCTACCTCAAAGGAGCAGAATAGGTCTAGAAAATGGTATTGCTGTGAAAAATGCTCAATTACTGCTGGCTCAGGGCACCTTAACACTTGATGCACTCTGCCAACACAGCCCTCAGGTGCACGTACAGTACCTATATACATAGGTAACTATAGTGGCACTGCTTCTGAGCTAGCAGATCACACAGAAAGCAGCAGGCAAAACAAGCTGTACCCAAACTGTCTGAATAACAGTGTCTACCAAAAGGGCTCTTTCTGGCACAGCTCAAGGAATTGCGACTCCTGGGCAGGTTCTGTCCAGCGACGTCACCCAGGCTTGTGGCAGGAACAATTTTATTGGGAAAAGCTGAATTTTAGTTCAAATACTCTCTCATACACTCATTTGGCTTTGGGTTTTTGCCCCCCCAACACATTTTTCCTAAACAAGTGTATTCTGATTGCTTTGTTTATTCAGACTTGAAGGTGCTTCCCTGGTGACTCCTCATTTCTGCACAGCTCTGGAGTTTTTAGGCAATAACTATAAATCATTTTGGACAAATATCCCTTGGTGTAGTAAATATCAAATGGTGTCGGGAAAGTCTCCAGGTATTTCAGTCGTGTTTGTTTTGTTTTCTTTTGTAGTGGCACACTGTAACAGGAAAAATGAGCTAAGCTGTCAGACTGGGGTGAAAAGAACAGATTCTTATGGCTCTCTTGTCATCCATACACATTTTGGAACACCATTCCAGCTGCAGTCCAGCAACTTGGAGAGAAAACTGCTGATGGCTGCACTTCTGCCAGGCAGCACTTGAACACTGCTCTGCACCTACTGGCAGCAACGTGGCTCAGGTGGCAAGGAGTGAGCAGGGAGAAAGCCAGTCATCCTGCATGGAAACTGGGAAAGTGGAAACATAGGAGTTGTGTTTTGCTTCTTTAAAGCACCTACAGGTTTGGCAAACATGCTCCATGTGGAGGGACATGGTGATGCCAAGGGAACTGAAGCCTGCTTTCATTAGATACTTTAGGTGCAAGGTGCAGCTGGATAAAAGCAATGCAGCTGTACCCAAAGAAGTAGTGAAGCAAATGTGCTTTCAGTAATGATTTGGGGAGAAAAGGAACATTGTTTATGGAGAATTACAACTCAGTTCAAATCACCTGTCAGTTGTAAAGAACAATGTTTTAGAAAACAACAGGGCACTGTGCAGGCCAAAGGGTTAGAACAGTTCCAGTGGGAAGGGACCTACCACATACCAAGTCCAGTTACAAGCGGGCATGGAGCAACAGGACAAGGCAAATGACCTTAAGCTGAAGGAGAGCAGGTTTAGGTGGGACATGGGAAAGAAATTCTTGCCTATGAGGGTGCTGAGGCACTGGCACAGGCTGCCCAGAGCCGCTGTAGCTGCTCCACCCCTGGGAGTGTTCCAGGCCAGGTTGGATGGGGCTTGGAGCAACCTGGGCTACTGGAAAGTGTCCCTGCCCATGGCAGGGGGTGGGACTAGATGATCTTGAAGGTCCTTTCAACCCAAACTATTCTGTGATTCCATTAATTCTATGTTAAAAAAACTTCTTAGTGCAGAAAAGCATAGAACTTTATACTACCCAAAACTGTGTTTAATTCAAGTCATCTAACAATTCCCAGCTGTGTTTAACATCACAGTGTACACCACATTTCCCAAAGGCTTCAGTCCAACAAGGAGTTTCAAGTATTTTGTAGATTTAATGCTAGGTTCTCTTGTTTTGTATTTTTAGTGGTAATTCTTAATTTTCAATTCAGAGGCCTGTTTAGTCACAAAAATTGCCTCTCCAACACTTCATTAAAAAGAAAGCACACCTTCATTATTCAGCATCCTAATGTTTAATCTGAGCAACAAGACATACCCAGATTAGTACTTCAAATTACAGCTAGACTTCAATTTCTATTAGCCAAGAATAACAAAATATGATTAGTTTTTTTCTCATCCCATGCTCTTGCTACAAGACAGCAAATCACAGGCTTTTTCATCTTCACATCAAGTCCCTATTTACTGGGCAACAAAGGAGAAAACTCTTATGAAAACCTTCCATTAATTTTTTTATTAAGAAAAACTGCCTCTCTGATGAGTGAACTATTTCCATTTCCCTGTTAAGCTGCTCAATAAAATACTCCTCACAAGAGCTGAGTTTTATCCTGGGTTTGGAATGTTTGAAGGGTTTAACTTGATGTGCTCTATTTGGGATGTACAGATCTACCCTGACATTGCTAAGTGTTTGAAGGTGTCTTTGGTGGGGCTTGGTTGGGTTTTTTTGGGATGATATTGAGGTTTTCTGTTTGTTGGGTTGAGTTTTTTTTCCTCTCACAAATTAACTTCAAAATATACACAGAGAACATCTCTGGTGAGCTCCTGGAAAACATCCCCATCAGAAAACCAGGATTCAATAGTGTGACACAAATTAAAGGATACTGTTCTCTGCTTTTTAATTGCTAATAGTAATTACTGCAGTGATAATGGTAGTGTTGAAAGCTCCCCTGGCTCTTGCGGTTTGTACTATTTTTATTTATTTATATTATTCCCCAAAAAAATCCCTTTCCTCCATTTTTTGTTCCTTGAGACAATGAGTACAGCGTGCACAAGCATCTTTGAGGTGAGTTAATCACCTGCATATGATATTTCACTGTGATCTGTTGAACAAACACAAAATAGAAAAGCTTCATCTCCCAATACCTGACAGTCTAAGCTGCTTCTGTGTTGACAACTGTTGAGGAAATAAAAGAATAATTCATATTTACAACACAGCAATAGGCAATCCTTGTTTAATAGGCCTTTCCAAATGCAAAGTAAAAACTAAGGGCTGTCTAAGAAATATTTTAGACAGTTTGGGCAAACCCAAAATCCCACTAGACCACATAATGCATTCTGTGATTTTCCTCCAGCATTGTGAAGATCCATTTAATTTTATTTCCACATTTCCTTGTCAGAGGAGATACAGATACACAGAAGTTACAGAATTCTTGTTGCACACTTGTCTTTATGTATGCTAGAACTGAAATCAAATCTACACTAATGAAATGGTTATGCAGTACTTTGATAGGTAAATACCAAACACATTTTTTCCTAGAAAACCTTGTCATAATTCTAGTATTTCCCTTTGTCCAGTAGACAAGAACAAGATTACAGATACACTCCAACTACTGCTTAATTATAGAACCAGTTTTATTTATAAATCAATTTGACAAAATTTCTCTTTTTCATTATCTTTTCCAGCAACTCGAACTTTGCACTGACTTTTTTAAAATCATATGGAAAGATGAACAGTATTTTAAAAGCAACAGTCGAAGGACTTGCTACCCAAAACAATAATGTTGTGAATTTTCCACCAGAGTTCATATTTCACATGCTGAAATATGAGCAAGCAAACAAATATAACAAATCTCAAGAGGAAAATGCTGGCACAGAAGTAGTAAAGCACTGCAGGTGAGAGGGGTCTGAACAGCAAGAGGAAAAACTACACTCAGGAAACAGATTTTCAGCAGATTTCACTCTGTGCATTGCAAGGGCTCATCAGAAATACAACTTGTTTATAAGGACAGTGAAAAATGAGTGTGACCTGTGGTGGATAGAAGGAATAGAACATAAGAGGAAAGAACGTAAGAGAAAGAAGACAAAAATTCAAACAGCATCAGGAAGAACAATTAGGCTCAGATTCACCGTAATTTAACTTTTAAAACACTGAATTGTGTGCCAGTGCTGGTTTTTCAAATGGCCATTTAAACATTACCCATGAGGCTTATAACAGTAGTAACTGATTCATATGTTTAACAGACAAGATTTGCCCAGAGAAGCTGTGGAAGTGTTTCAGGCCAGGCTAGATGGAGCTTGGAGCACCCTGGGCTAGTGGAAGGTGTCCCTGCCCATGAGCTTGAAGGTCCTTCTAACCCAAACCATTCTGTCATTCCATGAAAACTCACCTCTGGGGCCAATTATGAAGAAAAATTTCTCTTCACCACATCCATTTTTGGTGGACTCTGTCTTGCTCTTGGTGACAGTTCTGCCTTCTAATAACCAACTTAAATATAAACCCAACCCTCTACACAGCATGTTTCTTCCCTTCGCACAACCCACAATTTTAAGTGTTTCCAATGCATCGCTTAGGGTTTATTTTCAAGACCTACAGAATTCTTGCAGTAAGGCAGTCACCCTTCTTCTCAATTTAGCTCAGCTTTTTCAACCTGATTTGCCTTACACTGGATCCTGACAGCCACTGAGCTAATGGATACTGTGGTAATGGATTTAGTGCTCAGAAGCTTTCACGAGTCTAATAATGAGACACATTTTGGAGTGCAGTGCAGCTGGACATGTGTCACACAGCACATACAATCAGAGTAAGTCAGGCATTTGCATGTCTTCATTTCCTTTAAACATCACTTCAACTCAAGAAGTGATTTATGAGAGACAACTGAGACCATTATGAAGATGTATATTCTTGGGAGTAACTCCAGACAATACTGCACCAGTTTGCAGTGCATCAGCTACTTTGTCAATGACTCAGCAACACTGAAACCAACAGAGGAACAATCACCAGGGAATTTGCATCTCCTTGGTTTAAAGTAGTACCTTAAATTCAGCCAGGCAAGCATTCAGCACATATAACAGTGAATCCTGATGTCTTACCAGCCATCCCAAGTTTCAGAGTTTTGCTATATCTGGTTTTGTCTCTTCCCTGCAGTTAGGGAAACTAGCAAAGAACCATTCTGAATCTGTCCACTACAAGAACCCAGAATATATCCTGTATCATGAGAAGGGTCCTCTATTCAGGACTCAAATTCTTTATTAAAAAGGAAAAAACTTCTAATTACTTTAATGTTGTTAACAAAGCTAGAGCCTGAATGTTCTGCCATATAGTTTTCACTGTTCTTGACACTTAGCCTCAGTACAGGTAATAGAGTAAGGTATCAAATTAAATACATGTGTCCTCACATCACTTCCCCACAAACCACTTGCATCATTTAGCAATCAGCTCCATTGCAGATCGGGTCAATGCTTCCTGTGGGTTGGTGCTCCCTTGGGTGCACAGTTATTCTGCCACTTTTGCAATAGAAGCAAACAGATTTTAAAGCCTGAACAAGGCTCTTACTTCAGAAGCAACACATAACATCTTTCCCATACACACTATCAAGGAACCACAATAGCACATAGTTGTAGGTCTTGGGTTGCTGTGGAGAAGAATGACCTAAATGAAACTCCAAACTGCAAAGCAACAGTACTCAGGGGAAATTCTTACAGCCAATACAGTCCCAAACAAACCCAATGCAAACCAGTTCTAGCTTTACTCTTTCCTGGTTTATATGCTGTTTGTCACCAACTCATTTTTAGAATACATCACATCTGATAAATAAAACTGATCAACAAGCACAAAACTGACTACAAGAACAGCTATGCAGAACTAAGCCCAGACACAGGGTGAACCCAAACATTTAAAAAGCATTTTGAGAAGACCCAAAAGAATGCTTGTGACAACCCTTTTACTGATGGTTTAGTCTTGCAGACAGTATTTTCCTACTTTCAAATGACTTTAGTATATTTCTGAGCATACAGTACTATTTGGCGTATGTACATTTAGTTGTTTTATATATCTCCATCTTGCTAATTCTGCACATTCAGTCTGGTTTTACTTAAGATGATCCAACTGGATGTGGTATCTTAGCAATGCTGCTGTAGTTATGTGATGACAGCACTGCCATCAAAAACATCCTTTTCTTGTCAAACCTAATTTGGATCTGAATACTGATAAAACAGGTTATGCTCAGTGCATCTGAACAACCTGCTGTGTCTTTTCATTGCCTTCCAGAAGTCCTGATAGCTCCTGCCACTGTCATCTCCTACAGCATTCCTTCCTCCACATCCATGTCACCATAGGGATCACTAGGGATGTTCCACCTCACCTTTTGTCTTCACACTACTGAGCCTAGCCAGGGCAACTTTCTCCTGCTGATATTCTTCATCATTAGCATCACACGGTGCTGTGTCACTCGTGACCTTGGAACAGACTCAGAGTCAGGCCACTACCCAGTGAGCTCCTGAGGGAGCCTGGCAGCCCCAACATCAGTTGTGTTATGTTATGTCATGTCACACTGTGGCACTTCCTTGCTGCCCTAGTAACAGCCCACAGCAGCCTCCCACTGCCACTCTGCAAACCTCATTGCTTCACACCACAACCACTCCCTTCCTGAGCTGTCGGCACAGGCAGCTCTCCTGCTGCCATAGCCTGTGGGAAGGGGTTCACTCGTGTCCCATCATAGAATCACAGGATCATTTAGGTTGGAAAAGAGCTCTGGGATCATCAAGTTGAGGTTATGACCGATCACCACCTTGTCAGGCAAAGCAGAGCACTAAGTGCCATGTCCAGTCTTTCCTTAAACACTTCCAGGGATGGTGACTCCACCACCTCCCTGGGCTGCTGTTCCAACATTTAATCAGCCTTTATGTGATGAAACTCCTCCTGATGTTCAACCTGAACCTTCCCTGGTGCAGCTGGAGGTCATGTCTTCTTGTCCTGTCGCTGACTGCTGGGGAGAAGAGCCCAACCCCCACCAGGATACAACCTCCTTTCAGGTAGCTATAGAGAGTAATGTCACCTCTGAGCCTTCTTTTCTCCCAGCTGAGACTCCCCACCTGCTCCTCACATGACTTACTCTCCAGACCCTTTATCAGCTTTGCAGTCCTTCCCTGGTCTCACTCCAGCACCTCCACGTCCTTCCTGAATCGAGGGGCCCCTGGAGACCTCAATAGTGAATGTGGTTCACAGGACACTTCCCAGCCCAGCGTGGCCACACGAGCAGGAACCCCCAATCACATCCCAAGCCTCCCCTGACTCCCTTCACAGCCCTCACCTTGACATGAGGCCCATCC